>NC_066596.1:5745000-5797500 GCF_905475345.1 Vespula vulgaris | reverse complement strand
GCAGAGAAAAAGTTTCGACTTGATTTTTATGAATTTGTGAAATAAGGAGGAATAAGATTTTTATTATATCTATAAATGTTTTTCTTTCTTTCATTCTTTCTGTTTTTTTTTTAATTGCAAAGGAGTTGTGATAGTAAAAGTAGGTTCGTACGTAAGCTTAAGACGATTTAAGAGATTATTTACAGCATTAAACCGATGTGATGATTTACACACTCGTAGAAAGCGTTTTGTGATGATGACACGTTCGAATCGCGCGCCATTCGTCCGGATCGACGACGCCATGTTCGCCAGACGGAAAGAAAGAAAGAAAGAGAGAGAGAGAGAGAGAGAGAGAGAGAGAATGTGTGTGTGAGAGAGAGAGAGAGAGAGAGAGCGAGAGAGACTGGAAGAATAGCAATTATTCACATACATATGTATATGACGAAAAAGAAGGAAAGCGAGACGAGTTTAAAATGAAATAATTAACCAACAAACGAATACAGTCACTACTTTATAATATATATACATAGTAATAATATATTCTTTTTTATATAGCCTAGACAAAAACAAAGAAAGGGAAGAAAAAAAATATAAAGGATTTTTATAGAACGGAAAAATTCAAAACTTATATCGTTTAATGCCTACGATTAAATTTTTCACTCGTCTAACTTTCTCGTTTTCTTCGCGAATGCATGAGAAATTAACAAAAAAAAATAAAAATAAATATCACCGTGAAAATTGTTTAAAATAACATCGTGAATTAAAAAATGGCGGCCATGGCGCGCGAAAGAGGTATTGCACTAATTGTAAGCAATTAATGGCCGATCAAGTGTATCCTCGAAACAACGAGATATATATGTATATGTATGTATGTGTGTACGTATGTATGCATGCATGCGTGCGTGCGTGCGCGCGCGTGTGTGTGTGTGCGTGTGTGTGTACGTATGTATGTATGTATGTATGTATGGATGATGTATGTATGTATGTATGTATGTATGTATGTATGGATGATGTATGTATGTACGTATGTATGTTAATCTTCGAATGGATAAACTCGACCTATTACGTGCGAACGAGAACTTATATAAAAATATAAAAAAATAAAATAAAATAGAATAAAATAAAAATTAAACAACAAATCAATAAAAATATTATAACAATTCGTATATCGGTGTTAAAGAATTCGTGTATCGACAGACTCAAAGGAGAAATGGGGTAGAAGAAAAAAAAACGGGAAATCCATGGTTAACATTAAAAAGAAAAAAAGATAAGTGAGATTAAGCGTAATTTATCCAAATCAATTTTATATAGCTAACCGTTATATATATATATATATATTATATATTATATATATATATATATAAAGAGGCTGATTGTATTTAGATCGTTCCAACGTATTGAAATATTTGATATAAATAAAATTATGATATTATTATTATTATTATTATTATTATTATTATTATTATCTATTATGTAAATGAATACGTTATGTTATTATTATTATATACTTTAATATAATGTGTGAAAAAAACGAAATAATCGACTATACTTTTTTCAACGATAATCATTATTCAACGAAGTAGTTGTGCACGTCTCGAAAAAATCCTTTACTATTTATTACTATTACTACTAGTGCTATTACTTCAAACGGCTCTACTGAAACCATCAAACGATGTATCTAAATATATTCATCTGTAAACGTTTGCAGCAACGAAAAGTTTCTCCTTTTCATTCATATCGCTATGGCTTAGAAGAAAAATAGAGCAAAGAAAAAAAAGGAAGAAGAAGAAGAAGAAGAAGAAGAAAAGAAAATAAGATACGTATCTTTTATTAACCATATTAATTTATATTGTAATATTCCGATTGTTAAATAAAGAAATACCTCTTAAAACAATCAGACGAATCATCTCAATGAATATTTCAAATTTGTCGTTTTTTATCTTTTTATATAATTTACGTATATTAAATTTTTCTTTTGTCAAATGTAAAAGAGAAGATGTCACATGTATATATAAATATACACATATATATATATATATATATATACACACACAAACAATAATAACAATAATGTGTATGTATATAAGTAACAATGAATAATATTAACAATGACAATATAATTATACAAGAAATAAAATCAAGTTGTATAAACAACAATTAACAATACAACGATAACAACGATAACAATAAATTTATAACAATAATCATATTTTCTCATCGATCATAGTAGTTGAATCATGTAACATTTGGCTTATATATACACGTATATACATATATATATGATATATTTTAGTTATATATTTTAAATATATACAGATGGTTTGAAATTACCACATACTGGGAATCCATTTGGTACTGGTGGCATATCTTGATCATCACCTACATGAATAACTACATCCATACCAGATACTGTATGCCATAAGAAATGACAATGGAACAGCCACCATCCTATGATAATAATTTAATAATAATGATAATAATAATAATAATAATAATAATAATAATAATATCTCCAATTTTTTATGAGTTAATTAACGAAAAAATTAAATGTTGAATTTATTGATCTCATACCTGGATTATTAGTATAAAAACGTAATATCACACAACCTCCTTCTGGTACCTTAATAGTATCTTTTCTTGGTTGTCGTATGTATTTACCATCTTGTAAACCTCTGTCATAATCTCGAAGAAATTGGTAACGTTCATTTGCTGTCGGTGTTGTACGATTAAACTCTTTTATTGCCATCACTTCGAAACTATAACCGTGTAGATGGAAAGGATGATATAGGTACTCGAATGGTCCTAAAATATACATTTTTGAAAGTCATTTAGATAATTATACGATTTATATAAAGTCCATATAATCATTATTGCGTTTAATTGCACGCAAAAAGAAAAAAATTATAAATCTCATGTAAGTTCAACAGATGAAATTATTCTTACCTTCATCGCAGAGTAAAATTTCAATCAGTGTTTGCTTCGGTACATTAATAACATGTGTACAAAAGCATGGCTTCGTACAAGTGGATACTTCATCGGCAGTACAAAGCTGTTCGTAACCTTCATATTGCGATATTGGAGGTGATTCTGGTTCGGTGTAACTGATATTGGTGACCAAACTTGTTATTAAAGATCTATCAACGGCAACTGGAGATAGAAGTGATACATATTTGAACATTTTCATTTGATTTCATTAAATCACTAGTATCAATTTGAAGAGTGTATATTTTCTATACTTACTAAAGAAGGGATTTGCAGAGTTAACAGTAAACATCTTTTTGTCATACGTGAAGAAAGAGAAAGGTACGTATAAACGAAGATCTGGATATGTTTTTTGTTCCTCTTGTGGTGTATTTCCCGCATATTTTAATTGATTTATACAAATATTATTCGTTAACCTAGTACTACCACAATCTGCTCCACTCAATGAATTCAATTCCTAAAAGTATATTTCAAATTAAAAAAAAATATATATATATCTTTTTCTTGTTATTGGATGAAGATACTCACAACAACCCCTTTTATAGGATTATCATAAGTAGGTCTAGATGTCCTTGGCAGGATCGCTTTGTTACCATAAACGAGTACAGCAAATTGAACTATTTTTAATCCCATACACTCGCCTAAACCTCGTAATTGAATCCAATATGAACCACTACCTTGATTAGCATTCAGAATAAAGTCATAACGTTCACCTATAGAATAAAATTTTTATGTAAAATATTTTTCTTATGATCTATACATAAATTAAATATATCGAAATTCAATGATATTGTTTTTACCTGTAACACTAACTATTTTATCCACTACAACTGGTTCCAAATCTTCACCATCCGATGCAATTACAGTTAACTTATGCTTCTCGATCAAGAATTCAGTCGGACAAACTGTACCGAATGAATTAATCATTCGGAATCTGTATCTTCTACCAGCAGTTACATTGAAGTATGCCAATTGTACATTAGTTCTTTGTCCTGTGTTTGGATCCTAAATTTTTTATTGACAAGTATATTGTTATAATAACGATTAAATTAAAAAAGAATTTATATAAAATAACGAATAATATTCACCGTATAATCTCCTAGACCATTGATAAGAAAATTATCAGGAGTTTGACCAGGTTTCATAGCAAATTTTCCAGGTAAACGTTCTATAGCTAATTGATGCATCCAATCGCTCAAGAAGATCACATGATCAAATATATCTTCGTCATACAAATGTCCATTAGGATCCTGACTTTTAGGCGAACGTACTATCAGAGGTCCCTGTTGTCCATCCAATAGAAGTAACGCGGAATGAGAATGATAAAAATGTGTTCCAGCATTATCCACAGCAAATTGATATCTACAAGGAGTAATATAATTTTTTAAATGAAATTATATCGATTATAACGAATTGTCAACAATCAATAATTTGAAAAAAAATGATCAAATTACCTAAACGTATTAGGTGCTGTAATTGGACACTGAGTTATGTGAGGTACTCCATCATAATATTGATAAGAATTTTGGAAAATTCCATGCCAATGGATCGTGGTATCTGTACCCTCTGCAGCATTTTCTACATCAACTATGATCTTGTCGTGCTGACAGACCTAAGAAATTAATAAAAGTGTAAAAGTAAATTTTGTAAAGGGTTCAAAGACATTTTTTATTAGCATTTTATCAAATATTTTCAAATAAATAAAAAAGTAATATTGAGAATCAATATTTAGAAATAAATATGAAAAAAACATGTATATTTTTTTTTGAAATATTCCTTTTTTTTTATAGTTAACCTGTATGTATGGTCCAGGAAATTGACGATTGATAGAAAAAATAGTTTTCTCGAAGCCATCTCCCACGATGCACTCACAAGTCGATTGATTTTTTGATCTTTCAAAACTATTCGTTCGACAGACATTACAAGGACTGCAGAAAATTATTATTAATTAGTGTCAATATCAAAGCAGACATGTTGCTATATCTTTTTAAATTTATAAATTTCTCGATGTTCCGTGATTGGTCCATTTCATTAACCAATCAGAATACATTATTTTTCCCGGGTTAAATGCATTAATCGAAAGATGTCTTTTAATTATTAGAAAAAATGAAAAGAAAAAACATATTTATGGAATTCATACGTTGCCATTGTTGTGTAATATTCCAATCTGAAATGATAATAACAATAAAGTGGTTGTGCTCCATCGCAAGGACGATAACATTGTTCTGGTGTTGATAATACTACTGGTCTATTTGTATCCCTTGCAGTTCTTAACGGTGGCTCTGTCGTCTGATTTGTTTCTAAACATAAAAATTACAGATATAAGAAAACAAAAAAGCGAGTATAAGAATATAAAAATTTCGTTGTAAAATTCGATTACGTTATTAAAAAATAAATGAGAACAAAAACAACCACAATATTTTATACAATGAAGAAGAAAAAAAAGGAAAAGAAAAAGTAATTGTGTTGACTAGTATGACATTGACGTTTCGCGGGAAAATATAATTTTGTTTTTGACAAAATAAATAACTTTTTCATCTAGGAAATAACTTTTTGATCGCGAATTTTATTCTTTCTTCGTTAACGTTACGTTAAATAAAAATTAAAAAAAAGATACTTACGAGTACATTGAATCTCTTTGAAAATTAATAAGATAATAAAAGGAAGAAACAAACTATTG
Source organism: Vespula vulgaris (assembly GCF_905475345.1). Taxonomy (NCBI): domain Eukaryota; kingdom Metazoa; phylum Arthropoda; class Insecta; order Hymenoptera; family Vespidae; genus Vespula; species Vespula vulgaris. The sequence continues at coordinate 5,791,859 of NC_066596.1, read as the reverse complement.
AATAAAACTTTCGGCATGTTGGTTGGTTTCCCTTTTCTAATGTCGTTGGCATACTAGAGGGTTTTTATAAGCATGATTTTACATAAATAGATATATACAAATTATTATCACAAACAAATGTTAGTACTTATCAGTATATCAGGAAATATATAAATATTTCCGGGTATTTAATCTATTGTTAAAAATGCATAATCGTTTTTTTAGTAAACATATGCATATTCATATACACGCTTATATTTATTTATATTATTTTGTTCTTAACAATTACAAGTTACCTGTCCAAAGTAAAATATTTCTTATGCAAATTATATCTAAGAACATGTTTTTGTATAGAACAAAAAAGACAGAAAGGTAATATCTTTAACATTTAGATTTACATATGCATAGAGAAATTCTTGTTAGTGATAAAGTTATGGACTTCTTTCTTGGAATAACATTACATCGTTACAAAATATATAGGATCCCATTTGTCATTGATAAATGTACATTACAATGAATATTACTCAAAATTACGTCGTGTAAATATTATCATTCTTTTTTTTTTATTTATACTATAAGGAAAAAAATTGAAATGAAAAAAATATAGGTGAAATATTTCCTTCTTATGACGTACCATATATTTCATATCCTTACAATGGATCATATTTTGCATAGCAGGTGTACACGAAAATCATGATGTTTATTTATTCATCTTCTTTCTTCTTTTGTCTTATTAATTATAAATTAATTCTACGCGCGGATATTATAATAATCGATATTTTATACAAAAAGATATTACATATTGCATGTGTTATTTTTGTTTCCTTATCCTTCTTTTTCCTTTTTTGTGTTGTTGTTGTTTTTTTTTTCTTTTTTATTTTTATTTTTATACAGGAATAACTATCCCAAGTGTCACATAACCAATGTGATGTTTTTTTCCTTTTTAATAATAATATAAATTAATGAGAAGAGAATTTTCACGCAAAATACAGAAAAGTGTTCTCTTTTAGATGGTAAAATAAATGTCTCATCTCTTCGCATAAAATGCAATATTATTGTAAGAATCATCACATTGATCTAAGATATCCTTTACCAATGTGTGTGAATATAAAGTTTACCGAAAAATCTTAACGTTATCTTGCACATGCTGCTATCCAATTCGTATACAAGATACGCGTATATTTTCTTATTCTTCCAGGAAGAAATACTGTCCAGCTCTCTTCTGTTCTAAATCCTATATAAAATAAATAAATAAAAAAATAAGAAAAGTTATAATTAATGATACTATCAACCTATTAATAACGATACAATTTCCCATACCTTCACGGATTGACTTTTGTTAATTCGTGGTCTGAAATTATTAGGATCCCTTCGGAAAGTAATACCTAATAATTCTAAAAATCTGTTCATACCATTTAATAAAGATTGCGGACTGTGCGCAGTCGTTTTCAATGAAGGTGTACCAGAAAATACAATCACACGATCAGCTAAATAAGTAGCCATAATAAAATCGTGTTCTACTACAAATCCTGTTTTCTTTGCATGTAATATAAACCTAAAATATCAATACAAATTTAAATTGGATTTACAAAGAAAGAGTGCATTAGAATTTTTTAATTTTAATATCACAATATAATTGTCAATTAATTTTCAGAAATCAAAACTTCCTGATCAATACCTTTTGATAACTTTTGCAGCTACCAAACGTTGTTCAGAATCTAAATAAGCTGATGGTTCATCGACCAAATAAACATCTGCTGGTTTACCAAGGCAAAGAGCCATGGCAACACGTTGTAATTCTCCTCCAGATAAATTTTGTACTTCTTGATCCATAATATCATCAATTTTCAAAGGTTTCATTACATCGGTTACAAATTGAGGATGAACATAAGCATCTCTGATTTTTTCATGTAACAATTGTCTCACGATACCTTGGGACTTAGGACTGATTTTTTGTGGTTTGTAACTTATATGTAATTGTGGGATACTTCCTGAAATGTAAGAAAAAAAAAAAAAAAAAAAATTAATCACCGTGGACAACATTGAAAAAATAAATTGCCAGATTGTTCTTAAGGAAATTACCGGATCCATCATCAGGAGGTAAATTTCCTGCTAACATTCTTATAAATGTTGTTTTTCCAGTTCCATTTTCTCCTAACAATACAAGGATCTCAGAATCCGTGAATTGTCCTTTTTCAACGTGCAACGTAAAAGAATCCATGGTTTTTGTCATTGCTGGATATTCATAATGGTTCATACGCTTCACTTCCTCTTCTGTTGCACTTTCTGCAACCTTGAAAACTAGAGATTCCTCGCGGAATCTCAAATTTTCAGTAGGAACGAACCCATCCAAAAATATATTTATACCTTCTCGTACAGAGAAAGGCATAGTAACGACACCATAAGCACCGGGAACACCGTACAGGCAACATATAAAATCGGATAAATAATCTAACACAGATAAATCGTGCTCTACCACGATTATAAATCTATTAACAGAGAATAAGGACAAAAAAGTTATTTTTTATAGCGAAACATATTTTTAATATTTGCGACTTGCATTATATAATGCACTTACTTATCCGGATGTATTAGAGATCGAATAGCTACAGCTGCATTAAGACGTTGTTTAACATCTAAATACGAAGACGGTTCATCAAACATAAAAATATCACCATTCTGAATGCATACCATAGCGCAGGCAAAACGTTGAAGTTCTCCTCCCGATAGAGCTTCTACACCTCTATCAAGTATATGCATTAGATCTGCAATCAAATTTTTAATTCATTCGAAAAAGAACTCGACGATTATTATGTACACGTTGTTTTAATGAATATTTAATTACATAGAAACACATACCCAACATTTGACAAATTTCTATTTGATTCTTGCATTCATCTTTCTTATCTAAAAATTGTTGAACCGTTCCTCTCAATGCTTTAGGAATTTGATCAACATATTGTGGCTTGATAAGAGCCTTCAGGTCATCTTCCAAAATTTTAGTAAAATAATTTTGTAATTCACTACCCCTAAAATGACCTAATATTTCTGTCCAATCCGGTGGATCCTAAAATATTATATCATATTTTTATAGTGCAAACGTAAAAACAAAAGTAAAAAGGAAATGAAATAAATTTGGTGAAGATAACATTAACATACAGAAAAACGACCTAAATTTGGTTTTTGCTTTCCTGCCAAAATTTTCAGAGCGGTTGATTTTCCAATACCATTTGTCCCAACCAAACCTAAGACTTCTCCAGGACGTGGTATAGGAAGTCTATGCAATTTAAATGAATTCTTGGAATAACGATGCGTCGTTTCTTTCTCTAAATTACTAGGAAGATTGATAATGGATATGGCTTCAAATGGACATTTCTGAAAGAAGCCTCCGATTTAAATCCTATGATTAAATAAAGGCTGACTATATAAATAATCTAAATTATTGTCAGCAATAAATATATGTAACTAACTGTTAGAAATATCGAAATGAATTAAAAAAAATATTTCTACCTTTACACATATACCACATCCAATACACAGTTCTTCAGAAATAGATGCCTTTTTACTGTATGGAGTTACTTCTATACAAAGTTTCCCCATTCGCACTACAGGACACGATCTTTTACATTCTTGTCTACATCTTTTAGGTTTGCATTTATCGGAGTTTACAATAGCTATACGGGTCAACCGATCAGTTTCCTCCATAGACTTTTTTGGTGGCATGATGTCAAAGATTTACTTGTCCTTATGCTGCAGAAAAAAATAAATATATTTCAGATATTTTTCATGTCATTATAAATTCTTCAAATTCTTCTTTACCAATCGAGTATAATTAACAATGCTTGTCGAATAAAAGCATAGAATATGATAATAAATATTAATAATATTAATTTGATTATTAAAAAATTTTATGATACTTTAAGAAATAAATCGAAATAATTATTTTATATATGTGGGAACACATTTATTAGATGGTATGGCATTCTAAAGATTACAAAAATATATAAAGCATGTTACAATAAAAACTTTATAAAACAAATCAAGATTTGTTAATTACTGATACTTACTAAAATGTTAATTACTGAGAAAACGTAAATACTTTTTTTTATTTATACTACAAAAGTAATAAATTGTTATCATTAATTAATTATATGTATGGAAAAGAAAATCTGTTAGTTCTTTGACCATGAAATTCTAACCTCATTTGATTCATATAACATATAATACTTTCAAGATATCACTTAAACATATGTTCAGAGAATTTATCTAAAATATAATAGTTATTTATAATTATACATAATATTAAATAAAATGATGTAATATTAATATATTTTGAAATATACCTGTCAAAATGAAGAACGTGGAGGTGACTCCTTGTTAAGCCTTTCAAAGGAGTTCCGAACGTTCACGTTACAGATGCTTCGACTGAAGTCATAAATTATAGAAATAATAGATAGTATTCGTTATGAAAAAATATGTAATCCTTAATCATTGAAAGATATGACATACAACAAAGGAATATGAATAGTGATTAGTAAAAAAATAATTAATCGATAAATACGATTTGAATAATCCAATTCGATCGAATTAAAAGTCGGTAATGGTCGATAACATTGATAACAAGTAATCTATCATACCGACAAAACTTGTTCCAATAAGAATACGAAATAAAAAACATTTTTTTTTTTTTATATATATATATACAATGAAGACTACTTATTTTATTTTTAATGTCGATAATGTTGACTAAAATTTGTTTATGTGGCATTAGAGAATGGCATTTGAAAAATCAATTGTTAATTTATAACTTTAATTATAACTTAAACGTCTAATTAATAAAAATCCTCAAAATTTGAAGCTTCCGAAAATTTCCGCTTGGTGTCACTGTTCCATATTAGGAAGTTGAAATAGATGATAGTTTCCTGTTAAAAAAAGTAAACTCTCATTAATTAATTATTTGTTTTCTAATGTATAAATAATAGTTTGCGCAAGTCAAAAAAATGTTTGTTTAATAAATAAAATGTGCATTTTAATATATTACGTTTTATAAAATGTGTACATGTTCGGTGCTTCAATAATTTTATAAAAAAAGAAAAAGAGAAAGACGACAGAGTAAAATTATTATTTATTAAATAATATTTCAATGACAATGTTAAATGAAAGATAAATATGAAAGCAATAAAAACGATGGATATGACATTGCCATTTACTTTGAAGCAAAAACAAGAAGTTAACGAAAATGAAATTGACGATGATGCTAGTTTGAATGAACTTGATAATATCTTGTCTATGCCACTACCATCAATTACTGGAAACAATTTTCTTTTGTCTTCTGCTCCTAATCATGAATTCTTACGACTTACTGCAATGGCATGTTTCATTTTATTATAATATTTCATTATAAAATATATAATGTATATATATAGATATATGCACATATATAGCAGCATGAGCATGTTTGAAATTAATTAATTCAAATAATAGAATAAAATTAAAAACGAGATGTATATTTGAAACAGGTACGTGCGGTGTACTTCTCGTATCTTCAGAAATGTTTACTTAGTAATTACATAGTATGTTACAATCAAAAGAACGAAGAGACTTTTAGTTATGATTTAAAAAAGTGCGCAGATCAAATGGAACTGAACGCGGTACGATGTTCTTTAGAAGCTTCTTTGTATAGACAACATATGCTTAAAATGGTAAGATACCATTTTTGAGAGAGATTATTTTTTATTGAAATAGAGCGTGTAATCATTTTTTGATAGATTTCAGATATTAAATCACACACGTCTCAAAAAAAAGTATATAAACAATTAGTTATGCTTTTAGAGGCACCATCAAATAAAGTTGATGTAGGTGTACAAACTAATAGCCTCTGTTTAAAAAGTAATTTTTGTGATCAACATAAAAGTAATACCACGCAGGACGCTTGCATTACTTCTAATTACGAAGAATTAATTAATCTGAAAGAGACATTATTTGTGGATAAGAAGGTTCCTTATGTAGAAGAATCAGACGTTTCATTGATGCAAGATAATTCAAGTGTTAAAACTCTTTTATTAAAAGAAGAGGATACAGACAAACTAATATTCGAAGAACAAAGTCAAGAAACGACAATTTTTACAGAAGCACTTTCAACAGCTATTTCCATTCAGCAGCAAACAGAGAGTGTTCCAAATGATGGTGAAAACTCGCAAGATTCTCTTTTACAACACATGGAAGATATGTTCTGTGAAAGTGAAGATAGTAGCGATCTAACAACGTTAATCGAAAAACATTCGGGCATAAGTAAGGCTAGTGTCGATAAGGAAATCAATAATATGAGCTTAAACACTGATAACTCATTAACTTCTAATTTAAACAAACATATAGAAGAGAGTAATAATATTCCAAAGAGTAATGTCAAAACGTCTAATCCTGTTCAAGGAAAATTTAGTTTTAGTTATTATAAAGAAATGAAAAATAGAGCAGAAAAACCAACAGAAAGTAACAAAGAAGAAACAATTGAGTGCAAACAAGAAACAAGTGAAAATAAACAGAAGAAGAGAACGGATGGTATCTGGTTTGTCGAAAGAGTACATCAGGTTTCGAAATTGAAAACCAAAATGACAGAACTGTCCATAACAAATTACCGGAAGCATGGTAAAGTGAAAGAAAAATTTATCACATTATTTGGAGAATTTGACGAAGAAGAAATGATGCCAGATTCACCGATTTGTATAGAAGAACATTTAACCGCATGCAAAGAAAGAATAGCTCCATGGATTGTTAAATATCTTATGCCGTTTTATAAAAAAAGACGAATCAAAGATCGTCAATTATTTAAAGCTGTAGCTAAGCATATTGCTGATATGCTTATTATCGAGAATACATTTCCTGGTAAGATATCACATATTGATATTAAATCTTATAATATTATCTCATTTTTATAAACATTCCTAATAATACTTTATTTATAATTTTTCTCTGTTTTAATTTTCAGAGGAAAATTGTATTAACAAATATATAGACAATTATTTCCGGAATAGAAAATTCATTAGGACGAGTCAAGATATATATATGTAAGAGTTACAGAGTATCCACCTCTGTAACACATTAGATGTAAGAAAAAATACATTTATAAATTAATTATTCTATCGCCATATAAACAGAAATTACTTCTTTTTTTCTAATGTGTACTAGAAATAGAAGATATTTTTTCTTTTGAGACTGATGAAAAAGGATCTGATTTTAAGATATATTATCGAATTAATACTCGTATTAGAAAAAAAGGAAAAAAAAAATAAATAAAAAATAGTAGATATTTCTTCAAAAACACTTAAATCTGTGTGCACGTATAATATTTGTAGTTAGACTTATGATATTAATAATTAAATAATTAAATAATTAGAGACTGATATATCATAGTGTGTGTCCATTTGATTGTACCTGTTTAGATATTACTTGTACTGTTTAGATATTACATTCATTGTATTCTTAATATTTTTGAAAAATAATGTTAATGATAAGGGGGTATTATATAAAAATCCAATAATTTTACTCTTGATTTCCAAACAATATCCATGATAATAATTGTAATAGTAATAATAATAACAATAATTACTTTATTCCATTTGTGTTGAAATGAGAAATTTAAACACAATAAAGAGATTCAGAATATTAAGACGTACAAATGTTTTCAAGAATATTTTTAGCAAATAGATATTTATATTATATTATCTTTCATTATTATTTAAAAACTGAATATTTTAACTAAATCAATTATATAATTGCTAATTAAAAGGAAAATTCGTATTTTAGAGTATACACACCTTTGTACATAAATTATTTGAGAAAATAGATTCGTACAAGTTGTCCATCAAAATATAATTGGTAGAAACAATATTAAAACTCAAGAGTAGAAACATTAGCAACAACAAGATATATTACAATAATTTCATTACTTAAGAGTAATAATATTTGTTAAAGTTGCAAGTTTCTAATAAAAGTACGAAAGAGCAGATTTGGATCAACTAGTATTAATTATTTCTATGTGTTTGCACCTTTCTACCGAGCAACTTGTACATAAATATTTTTTTCTTTTTTATTCATTTTTTTTCTTTTTTTTTTAAACGTTTTTATTTCCACAAGCCATATTTTAATGAACAGATATTTGTGCATCAATAATTATGCAAAAATGTAACAATGCTCTGGTGCTCTCTCTCTCTCTTTTTTTCTCTCTATATGCACAAATTCTGTCATTTCTTTTTATAGTGATTCATCTTAATAACTCTTTTCTTGCCTGATGTGTAAATTATTTTTTTTCTTTCTTTTCTTTTTGAGATCGTGTATAGTTCCCTTATAAAGATAACTAATATTTACTTTTGATAAAAGATCCTTCGCGAATTTTACAAAACCGGTTTAAACGTAATTATTTTATAACTGAGAAACTTTATTGAACATCACAGCACTGAAAAAACTCAATTATATATTATAAAAATATATATATGTATATATATATATATGTGTGTATATATATATATATATACATGTATACATATATAGAAGGATCTCTTTGAATCTCTCTCAATGAAGCGTTATTAAAATAATGAAATATGGCTTAAATATCAAAGACTGGGTGAAATATACTTGCGATTTGTCTTAATATTATTACTTATGTATTACGTATTTTCCCAGGTACGTAGTTCTTGTCTATTACAGGTTCTTGAAGAAACAAGTGTAAACATCGTTCATTCTGTGCCAAAGGATGTCCAGCTATTCTAAAACATTTAATATTAAAACTTATAAATTTCTTGACTCATATTATTATACAATAAAACATTATTCTGTAACACTTACTTATTAACAAATATCTCTAAACCTTTTCTTCGATCCTCGATAAAATCTTCTTCAAAAATTCCATCATCTCCTCGAAAAGGCATTTGACGTTTCCATGCCTTTCCAGGTAATGGCGGTACAACGATCTAAGCATTCAGAAAAATCATGTTACATAATATTCATTCTACATTGATATCATTAATCTTGATAATTAACAATTTTAATCAATTCACATACCTTGCTATCCCTTTCCAATTCGTTTCTAAGCCATTCAAAATCGCTATATCTTCTTCTGACCGTAGAGTCTTTGACTTTAAAGACGGGTAGGTTTGTCTTTAAAATAACAAAAGAAAAGAAAAAAGAAATGAAATTTAGAAGACATCAAAGAAATAAGAAAAAAATTTTTGCAGTTAAGATTGGACGAATAAATATAACTCATATTAGTTTGTTATAAGGGAAAGAAATAAAAATATATTTCTAATAGATAATAATTAATATAGACAAAAGCATCATTACAGAAACCCTATAAATAGTAACATCGGTGAGACATCTTAAAGTTTACTAAGGTATCCTAACAGAGAAATAGAGTAGAAAAATATAATTTCATTAAATTCGTTTATCTATTGTTATGTGATAGCGGGCGAATATCGGAATAGCGGGTGATATCGTCACTCTCTTGGGAGAAAGAGATATAACGAAGGGAAAACGTACGAACGAAATTTATCGAAAAAAAAATTTTATGATATATAAACGTGTTGAAATCGGGAACAAAGGTAACGAGTATATATAATAATAATTGGAATAAAATTTCATTGAAATAAATGTTCGTATGCTTACAGAAAAATTTTCAAAAATATTCGATTTGTATCAATGTATTGGTAGCGTTTCAGTAGATATTTTTTTTTGTGTGATAACAACGTGATATAAAAGAGATATATGAATCGGAAAGAGCGATGAAAAAAATCGAATTATTTCGTAGATATTTGTGAAATTTTGTCTACTTACTCTCATACGGACTTCGTAATCGGTATATCGTTTTTTACCGACGCCGTGTGTGATTGGATTAATCACGTCAATTTCGAGAAAATTTGCGGGCGCAGCGTAAGCGTCGTCCAATGTCTGTTTCTTAACGTTTAAACGCCTCGTTGCATCCACAGTAGTATCCGCCATTTCCTTAGCGAGAAAATTGATTAAATATTTAATGACGAATCACCTACTATGTTGATTCGATATTCGTAGATAAGTAAATCCTTTTTCGATTGACAGCACTTTATAAGCTGACACAAGCACATTTGACACAGTTCCTCGCTCTCGTGTGCGTACGGCCGTGAACGAAGAGAAGATCCGATTTGAAGATGAAACTTTCTATTTTAGAAAACGCCATGTTGGTCGGCAGCGCTATGACGGTCGATCGAAGAACTAACAAATTTAAATTAACACACACGTTCTTACGATGCAAGATTGTCACGAATATAATATAAAAATCACGAAATCACGAGACTAAATTAAAGAATAAATTGTTCATTTTGTGATATTAAACCGAACGTGTATTTTGATAATCGAAGATTTGAAAAAATAAAATATGTGTATTGTTAATTTGATACGTCGATAAATTACCGACGGTGTCAAGAGAAGCCATTTCCTGGAACAGTGCGCTCTTTCCAAAGATGTCGATTCCCGGATCAAAGTGGAAAGTTCTAAAACGAAGAAAGAAAGTTGATATAAACAATTAATGCAAAAAGAAAAAAGAGAGAAAAAAAAAGGAAAGCGAAAGGTAATTATAACAATTAAAGAATTTTCTTTTATTCAACGAACGAGATCTCCTAATTTGTAACTATTAATACAATTCCATTAGAGTTTGTAGTGTACGTTAATACTATATATATATGAAATAATTGTACATATTAAAAAACTATTTTGTGTGAGCGCGTATATATATATATATAATAATTAAACTACAAGATGAGATACATCGGCGGTGTAAACGGCAGGTGATAATCTTACGTCCTCAGAACGTGACATTGGTCGTTGACGTATATCACTATCTCCAGGCCATGCTCTTCCAGGACTACGTGGTGCGACGGTGCATCTGGCAACCGTATCGACTGCTAAGCTGACGGTCGTTGGATCGTTCAGGCCATTGCTTTGAATTCTTCGTTGTGCAGCTATCGAAGCTCGAAGTGTTTTCCGCTTCTGCATAGATAAAATTAAAGGTTACGAATAATCTTGCAGGAATATTTAAAGGCAAAGGAAGTCCCTCGAAAAGAAAATGTTGTTCTCTTTTTTTTTCTTTTCTTTTCTTTTTCTCTTTTTTTTTCTCTCTTTATATGATCGATTTAACGTTACGTTAAATATATGCACTTAGGATCGTCCAGAGATGTATCTAACAACGTCCGCATTAATTTTGTATTTTCGATCGTCCTTCGTGCAGTTATATTTTTATTTTTTATTTATTTACTTATTTATTTATTTATTTATTTATTTATTCTCTCAGGACGATCCTACGTGTATCGTATCTCCTCGAGATGAGGATTAATAGTTTTATGAAATATACATATCTGCAACTAGTTTTACCTACAACTACTTCTTCATAATAATTTCTACACACTGTCAGTTGTGCAACTCGCTAATTATCACGTAATTATTATTACTAGGGTTCGAAGGGAAGTCCCCCGGGAAATGGACATGCCTCAGCGCAGCTACCTCGTCGTCGCTTCCTGAGGATTACTGACAAACACACATTTCTGAAGAAACGATGGAAATATATCAAACAACGAAATCGGCCGCCGATCGCTGTTTACCTCGATCGTTCCTCTCCATTTATCGGCTGCATGCCTTGCCAGTTCCATTTTCTTCTGTTTTTTTATTTGATGCTTCTTGTACGCCATCTCGATAATAATCAATCCGACACCACCGACGATACCGACCGCGACCACTATGAACACTCCCGCCATATTTTTCAATCCGAGAGTGTTCGGAGTTTTTTCAAATTGTTCGCATTGTTGTAGATTCCCCTGGAGTATCCATTGATTATCGAGACTTTCCATAAAACCACCTAAAAACAATCAATGGAGTTTCAAATTTTACATTTGGATATTTCATCTTCCATCTTTTCTTTCTTTCTTTTCTTTTTTTTTTTTTTTTATCTTTTTGTTTGGAAAAATCATGTTTCATCTATCTACTCTTAAAGTTGATGTCATAGCGTTGCTATTACTTTCATGAAAGTCTAAAATTGCCAGAGTCACGGCATCCGCCCAGGGTGAACCTTTCTGCAGGCCAATTCCGTAACCAGAACGACCAAATAATTCACCGGCAGTTACTAGCTCGCAATCCTGAGCTGCCTCGAATTCCAAACGTGAGCTATCCCAGATGAATGCCATTAATTTTCTAAATACGACATACAAAGAATTTATTACACCGAATGCATTTAATTTGTGATAATTTTATGATGTGAACAAAATGCGTACCCAATTTTTATATCACGTATAGCATCTTCGGCTGTATCGTAATTGTTAGCTTCCATCGTTCGATACATATTAGAGAGTTCAACTTGTCGCCTGAAGTACATGTCCACTGCTGATCCCTTAACCGTAGCACACGTTAAATTTTCCATAGTATTCCTGAGCTTTATATGTATAAAACAAAATTTATATATTATCTGTTTCATTCATTATTTTATTTCTCTTTTCAAAAAATTTAATACACCTACTTACTCGGGCATCATTGATACCAGTCAATTTTGTTTTAGGACGTTCCAATACAAGAAAAGCAGCCAGATTAGCTGTATAAGATGCTACGATGATCATAGCAAATCCTGCCCATACCATACCCAATACTCGTGCTGAAAAACTTCTCGGAGTACCTAAATATAATATAATTTTTATAACGATTAATATTTTGTAAGTAATCATTTATTTGATCAACATTTTTATATATTTTTTTTTCTGTTAGATCATCTAATCCAACATATATACCAAGTATTTATCTAAGATATTAAGAGAAGATCACATTTACCTTCTCCAATTCCACTGTTCAATAATACTCCCCATGCGAACCAAACGGCACTCGAGAGATTGAGGGCATCTTCCTCGGTGCCGTCAGTATTAGCTAGTTTGAACCTCCCGAAAGGTGAAAACCGGTCGAGGAGGTACAGAACTAGCGCCACTACGTGCACCGAAACCATCACCAGGATCCAAAGAGTGTTACTGAATGGTTGTAAGAAAGATACCAGTGTCGACGATCTGGATGGCTGAAATCAAACAAAATTTTATCGATTTAATCTCCTACTATTATTTTTTTTTTTTGAGATGAGTGAGAAGGATATAATAAATGGAGGGGATCAATGATGGGAAAGGGAGTCAATAAGGGTTGAATGAATGAGAGGGAATTCAATGGAAGAGTTCATATTAGATGTTTAGGCGTTCTCTCTCTCTTTCTCTCCCTCTCTCTCTCTCTCTCTCTCTCTTTCCCTTTCCAATACCTTTTTTTCTAGAATAGTTATCCCCTGATATTTGAATGGCTTGCTGAATTCGATGAATTCAGCACGTTCAGGATTAATCGTCAATGGTGCAACGATCATGTCTGCTCGTTCGTTCACCAATTCTCCGATTAGTCCTGTCCATTCTTTTTTCCCTCCGACTGTAATAAAATATTTTTATGTTAGATATATAATATATCACATATAATATATTCTATATAGTATTATATACAATATTTATTTATTTTATATTAAATATTATATACGCAATATTCACATAATTTATATAATATAAAAAAGTATATATATCTATCTATCTACATATAAAAGAATGTTTATTAAGAAAATACCTGAACTATTTTTGATAATATAACTGCCAAATTGACCATCCGGTGATAAGGCAAGATTATAAGTGAAATTGATAGTCCTAGATAATTCTTTTAATAAATCTACGCAATAACCTTTGCAACAATACGTCTTCGAGTCTGTAGATCATATAAAAAAGGTTTCATTTATTTTTAGGATCATTAATTAATTTTAAAACTAAATACACGCGCGCGTATACACACAATACATACTGTTTGATTAAATTGCTTACTCTCGTGATCGGTAACGTTGAAATGAGGACATGCTATTTCATCAGGCAGGCAATCAATCTCGCTTGCTTCGCGTACGTAAACGAAAGGTTTCTCTTCAATTGTCAAAACCTTTAAGTGCGTTGGTATCATTAAACCTTCGGGTTTACTTTTTAAACGTCCAGGCCACGTGATATTCCACTCGTTCACTCTTAATTTCATTTTTGTTCCATTCTAATTCAATTATTAATACTAATTGATATTATCCATTTTATCTAATTTTAATGATAATTAATCAATATTTTTTGATTTACTTACAGCTGGATAAAAATATTGTCCAACCGAAACTTGCTCACCATCCTTGATATTAATGATATCATATTCAGCAAAAATACGATCGCCATTGTCATCGAAAGCAACTCTGCCAGTTTCTCCATGTGGTAAAACTTGTTGACGTATGTAACTGAATTCACATAATCGTATATACATACATATACATGATATAATCGATTAATATTAAATCTAATTTTTGTCTTTTTTTCTTTTTTTCTTATATTGACCCTTTAACTAATATTTCAAATTTCTATATTTGTCTAACTTGTTTTCTTGCTAAGCTGTAAAAACGTTTGCGTTGCTTGGCGTTACTTTTTATATATTAAGTTAAGAACAACGAAATACTGTGGAATCGTGGCAACATATTTAAATGCGCTCCAATGTAACTAAAGTGTTAAATAGAAGATCACATACTCAAAAAGTTTCTTTCCAGTTTCCCATATCGATCCGGAATCACCGCAATCCTTGGGAGCACTCGTGATCTCTTCGGTTTCGTTCATTTCTCGCAAAGCAGAGACAAAAGCGTATCTGGAAAATAAGTGTATACCCTCGACATCAGAAAGCCAATAATTAGGGATCTTTCTTTCATTTTTTTTTTTTTTTTTTTTTTTAAATATACTTATGCACACAACACAATTTCTACGGGACAATGTTTCCATGCAGTAACATCCATGAGAGAAATCAGAGAGTCCTTAGATCTGTAACCAACATCGAGACATAAAAGTTTCCAAATCGAATAATGCTCGCTCATATCTCGGTGATACCTGTGTGACAGTAAAAGAGATATTGTTACGAGATGCGCTCAAGTTTTAAGGTATTCTAATTGTTTTTTTCTTTCTTTCTTTTTTTCCTTGAGAAATTACTTACATCAGAAAGTTGAAATTACTGTTACTTATCAACACATAGACAACATATTTTTTTTACGATGTCGACTCCACGATTACATGACCGTTATCAATGATTTTTTTAGAGATTCGATCTGTTTTGTTGATTGTGAAAAATTGACACTAGTGTACTCTTCCATCAAGACAATACTCCTATTCAGCGAGCGGAAACAATCTTCAAAATTATCTTCACGACAATGATTCCAAATGATTCCTCATGCTCTCTACTCACTTAATCTTGCACCTAACTTTTTCCAACATTAAAGGACACTTTCCTTGTAATCGCTCATTTTCTAATCGTGCCGTTCTTGCATCAGAGATTTTCCAATGGACAAAACAGATCCCTCAAGAATCGTTCACAGCGGCCATGCAGTCATGGCATCGATTTTTTAAAAAATATGTACATGTATAAAACGACTATGTTGAGAAGTGAAACAATAGTTTCAACTTCGTAATGTGTATGCAATTTTTTTGGAAAAATATTGGAAGACTTTGGAACTCGAATGCAACTCGTATAAAAAGAGAAAGAGATAGATAGAGAGAGAGAGAGAAAGAGAGAGAGAGAGAGAGAGAGAGAGAGAGAGAGAGAGAGAGATGAAACGATGTGCAGGATAAATAAGTTTAAGATGAAAAAAAATATATATATATATAATAAAATTATCAAGCTAACAAAAAAGTAAGGAATAGCGAAGATGATAAATTGAAGAAAATCAGACGAAGAAAAATTTCAGCAATCACAATCCTTTCTTCTTTGTAGATTGGGGAAGCCCAGGTGATCTCGAATTGTGTGAAGTGGAAGGTTTTACCTAATCGTGAAACTATATACACAGTTTCATGCATATACATGTAGGTGTGCCTATTGTGTGCGATCGCAAAAGGACTGACAGGCTGTCCTTGATGTGAGCCTTCTCTGCGCTCGCGTTAATTAATTTCAATCCAAGAAGACCTTCTGGTGCGTTAGGTGCATCCAATGCTTGCTCGGTAACGATCCAAACGTATCCAGCTCCGGTCATATTCAATGATGCCGCATCTCTGAAGATAACTTTTGCGTCTGTTTTCCTTCCAATTCAACAAAAATTTTTATATCATTTATTTGAACTTTATTTAGATCGTACGATCCAAATGATAGTCGATGATAATCGATTAATTAAGTTACTTACGTTGCATACATCAAACAGACTCTAGCTTGTGCGTTCTTCATAAAGATTAAATGTTCCATAAAACTTTCAAGACCTGGCTCGAATTCTATTACGGATTCCACCTGTTTTTTTTTTTTTATTTTTTTTTTAAAGGTTGAAAATTTTCGCTATTAGAAAATGGTCCAAGGTAAACAAAAGAAGAGGACAGATGGACCTACGTGTACTTTGATTTCAACGTCGTCTTCTAAATTTTGTGATGTCGTTTGAAAACGTCCGAGCAAAGCACGACCGTCGGTGTCCGAACTATGTATGAAAATGATCTTCATGTAGTTAAAATATTTCAATAATTCAACCCACACATCGGCTTGATGGGAATATGGTGGAACGGTACGTAAGAAAGACACGTGAATATTCTGAAAAATAATTTAAACAAAAAATATATTTATACATCTTGAAGAATTCATTTTATTACATATATCCTAATAAGGTATGATCTAAAGATCGACGTACTTTATCGGAAAATGCTGAATCACGAGAGGATATACCAATTACAGGTATATGATAAAAACCGCTGGTATAAGAAACAGCAGCTGGTGACAAATCACCTGTTAAAGGATGGGACACAACTACTGCATAAACTTGTTTAGCGATTAGAGATTTACAAACGCTTAGAGCCGTCCTGATCGGATTGGAATCCATTTCGATGACAGTGTGTTGGTAAGTTATACCCTTATTCACATATTGTGAATCAAAGTTCAAATGCTAAAATATAATTATTTAGGTCTGTTTCAGAATAAAACAATTAATTATTATATACATATATATATACATGTGTGTGTGTGCGTGTGTATATATATATAATAATTAATGTCATAATAAAATATAAGCTCACATCAACGGTGGCACCAAAGTAAGCTTTGCTTTCGTTGTCTGAAAGGACACCACCGATCATGAACAAGGTTGGACTGTTGTAACTGGATGGTCTTGCGGCATGACTATAGTCTTCCAAAAGCATCAGAAGACAAATCAATGCAATCATTTTACCAGATTTTGCCATTGCAAGAGTAAACAAATTAAAATATCTAAGAAATAACACGAGGTATTAAAGAAACTGTAAGAATTTACATGCACTTTAAACGGATCTTGACCTACCTTGATGTTTATTATAATCCTTGGGATTTTTCTTTCCTCTCTCAGAGGAAAAACAAAAGAAAAAAAAAAGAAATCAAATGTAGCAAAACTAAACGACGACGACGACGACGATGTACGAATATGATCGATATATTCACCCACCAAAATTGTTGAAAAAATTTTGTTAAACAGGTAGAAGAGTACTTGGGCACGGCCCAAGTTATAATGGCCCAAGTACGAGGGCAGAGCCAAGATCTGACCTCCTCTTGGTATACATTGATCCAGTCGGATGCTGCGCGTGAGAGAGAGAGATTCATTCCCTCTACCCCGACCCATACTCTCACCCCCACTATCGTAAATTCAAAGATTTTGGCACCAACTTTCAAATTCGTTCTCTCTTCGCACCTGTCCTTTGTCACATATTTGCTTCATATGTTGCAATATTACAATAGAAATCTATAGACATAATCTATAATGATCATATATACTGTTGATTATATATTGTATATATATATATCTATATTATCCTAAAACATTGATTTTGTCAACATGGGTAAACACTGGTACCACAAGTTACCACGTGGTCTTTCATGTCTGAATAATAACAGTCTAATAGCTCCATTTAAATGCAGATTCTTATATTGTCTAAACAGACATATATGTACTAGTTTATAATGATAAAGTCGATGCAGTTACACGCGAGCTTTATTTGTTTCTTTTTATTCTTTTTTTCTTTTCTTTTCCTCTTTTTTTTTTTTTGTCATTTCTATATTATACGCTCCAGTAATTGAGTCATAGAAATTTATTAGAAATTATAGAGAAGAAATTAATGGTATGAAAAAGGTATGTCAAATGAATTTGAATAATCATGATACAACATATATATATATATATATATATATATATATATATATATATTTTTCATATATGATATATACATATATATATACACACAATTTACTCTTTATAGTATATATATATATATTTGATATGAGATATACAAATATACATAAGTTTATTAACATATTGTAATAATATATATATAAGTATATTATTTTCATTTGTAGATCAGCTGGAAAGAAAATAAATGGAAAATCTAAAAACGAAATTGATGAGTCCTTTAGTAAGTCTATCCAGAAAAAACTGTTTTCAAAGTATTGAAAGAAATGAAGAGGAATAATCAAAGTTTTTCAACACATGGTGATTGTGACCAGAAAGAAAGAGAGAGAGGGAGGAGAAGCAGAGACAGAGAGAAAGAGAGAGGGAGAGAGAGAAAGAGAGAGAGAGATAAAGAGTGCGTCATTTCGTCATTTCGTACCTGCTGCATATCGATCCCGTAGGTTTCCACCCCGTGGCGACCTCATGTGCGTGCGCAACCCCTTCCATTCCGTATTTACCGAGGAACCGTCTGATCGTGACAGAAGGAACAGTGGAGAACAAGAAGTTAAATGGTGAGAGGCATTGCTACCGGCTTGGCAAGACAAGACAAGAAGACAAGCAAAGCAAGACAAGCCAAGAGGCAACATAACGTAGAATATTGGAAAGTTGCATACTGAAGGAGAGTGTGTTTTAAAAGAAAAGGTTCCTTATCGTTTGTCTCCATTGTATGTAAGAGAAAGTAGGAAAGAGTACAAATTAGAAAGGGAGAAAGAGAGAAAGAGGAAGAGAGAGAGAGAGAGAGAGAGAGAGAGAGAGAGAGAGAGAGATAGAGATAGAGCTTATGACGTATACGAATACATAGATCAAGTATATAGACGATTGTTAGGTAACGTATGTAGAGAAAGAAAGAAAGAGTGAGAACGAATGAGAGTGAAAGAGAAAGAGAAAGAAAGAGAGAGAGAGAGAGAGAGAGAGAGAGAGAGAGAACAAGATAAAAAGACAAAGAAAGATAATTAAACAAAAATCTTCTCTTTGAGTTAAACTAAAAAGGAATAAAGGTGTAAGAAAAAGAGAAAGAAAGAAAGAAAGAGGAAGAGAGAGAGAGAGAGAGAGAGAGACAGAGAGAGAGAGAGAGAGAGATAAAGAGAAAGAATACGGAACTCCAATGTATTACGGTTCTCGTTTCGTCGAAGACAGTAAAAAATGTCGTTGCCACGGGAATGGAGTTTCCAGGATTCGTGTAGATCGGTCGACCGTGCGACGACGACGGTCGGGGGTAGTTGCGGTACAGGAGAAGGAGGAGCAGCGTCACAGGAGATGGTCAGTACGGCCGTCATCGACGAAAATATGAATCAACAGAATCAGCTGGGCTCCTTACTCTCGATACATTCTGCTCCCGTATTTGATTTAAGTAATGGCGTACCATCCCCTAAAAGGCCGGCCTCGTTGATGGTACAAGCTACTGCTACCTCAACACCGGTCGTGCCACCTCATTTACAAAGTCCACCGGATACGATCGAGGACGAGGATAATGAAAATCTATTAACTATATCAAGTTTAACGGCAAGACCGTTAATAGCAAAATCACGCGAATTACGTTCTTCTAAAACAACCAATTCGAAAATCGCGCCGACCAAGAAAAAGAAGAAACCTAAAAGGAGAGATACAAAGAAACCAAGAAATCGTACTTATGTACCGTTGGATGGTGGATATGGTTGGGTCGTTGTATTTGGTGCCTTTTTCGTCCAATTTTGGGTCGCTGGCCTGGTAAAATCCTATGGCGTCCTCTATGTTGAAATCATGGAAACGTTTAAGGACTCATCAGCATCGGTTGCATCTTGGATCCCAGCTATACTTTCTTGCCTTTGTCTCGCTTTGGGTAAGTCATGCGTTCTCCAATTACTCCTCTTTTTTTTTTTTTTTTTTTTTTTTTTTTTAAACATAATATACTATCTATACACATAGATACACGATATATATTTTACTGGTTGATTTACTTTTTCGCGCCACCAGTTAAAATATCTACACTTTCCTGACAATTGTTCAAATCCTATTTTTTCTTTTTTTTCTCCCTCTCTAAATTTTTTTTTTTTCCTTTCTTTTCTTTACAACATTTTTTTACAACATTTCTTCAAATGTATAATATATATAATAATATTTCATAGTTACATCGTCGTTTGATTCTGAATTTAGAATAAAATGCATGTTTATAAGCTAACCCAGGTGCTATATTAAAGTCTTTAAAACGAAACCTTTACCTTCTCGTCAGATTGATATACTTTATTTATAAAAGAATATCAATCGATATACACATACTCTCCAACATGGTTAACGTCGATCGTTCATTTTCAGCGCCTGTAACGAGCATGCTATGTCAAAAGTATAGCTGTCGAGCTGTCGTCTTCATCGGTGGATTGTTCTGTGCTTTAGGACTTACAACTAGTTATTTCGCCACCAGCTTGATACATCTCTTTTTTACATTTGGTATCTTGACTGGTGAGTTTAAATCGTTTATTAATTATAAATCGTTCATTGTTATTATCTAGAGGATACAATAATTAAAAAATAGAAAAGCGGAGGATTTACAAGAGCCTCCTCAAAAAATATTATTATTTTTTATCGTACTACTTACTCTGTTTCAGAGCTTCCCAATATTTTTTATAAGTCAAGATCCATTTTAAAAAAGTCTTTCACAATGGAATTGATTGACATAAACAATTCCAAATTGATTTGATATTTCTGCGTGCTTCGAAAAAACAAAAAAAAGAAAAAGAAAATTAAAAAAAAATAATAAATAATTCTCATGTGATCTTTAAACGAATCAATTTTGAATAGTTCATCCGACGATTCACGATGAATAAAACATTCTAATACGAATTGCTTTTCCTCTTTTTTTCTCTCTCTTTACTTTACTCTATTTGTTATCAAAGGAAACAGTTGATAAATCGGAATGAAAAATTCAATATTATTTGTTTCAGGCATTGGTGGTGGATTGTCAACGACACCAGGCATCATAATCGTTTCTCAATACTTTGATAAACATCGTGCCCTGGCGAACGGCATATGCGTATCGGGCACAGCCGCGGGAAGCTTTGTATTTCCACTTTTAATCGAGACATTGGTAAAGAATTTTGGTTTTCACGGTACGATATTATTATTGGGTGGATGTATGCTTCACGTATGCGTCAGTGCAACATTATATAGACCGCTCGAAAATAATTATCTTCCGGATATTGAAACTAACGACGATGGATTAAAATCCGCTGAGAAAAAGAATGACAACAATGGAGGACAGGAAGCTACGAAACAACAGAAACTTGATCTTTTATTTGCCAATGATCCAACGACTCGTCATAATCTTCTTAACGAATTATTCCATCAGAATAGCGTGATAGCCGTCGAATTGACGGACAGTGACGAAGAGAAAGATGTTATGGGAGAAGGCCTGATGATGAAACCAATCTCAAAAATACGAAGCTCAAGTATATTGCATAGCGTCGAAGATTTATCGACTGATTCGACATGCGTTTACAAAGCGAGATCGTCTTTGAGATCTCTTAGATCTTCCGCGACAGTTGTATGTCCTGTACCGATACCTCATAACGATGTTATGGCTACTACTACGGAAGAACCTAAAACGATAATGCAAAAAGTTGCACGTTACATCGATCTTTCGTTATTAAAGAATCCACAATTTCTTATGATGTGCTTTTCGGTCAGTCTAATGTCGACTGGAAGCCCTTACATGTTATACTACTTGCCAGCTTACGTTCACGCAGCTGGATATTCGAAAGCAGAAGCTGGCTATCTAGTTGCCATCTCGGCTGCTCTCGATTTATGTGGTAGACTTGGATTAGGTTGGCTATCTGATTTGCAACTTTTTGATCGACGAAAAGGATACATTGGAAGGTAATATTATTTCTTTTTTTTTTCTTTTTTTTTTTTTTAGGAAACTCTTTTGTGTTATGAAACTCGGTATGTTATCTTTTTTCTTTCTTTGTTCCTCTACTTGATTCTCTCTCTCTTTCTTTTTTTCTTTCTCTGTCTCTTTTTTTCTTTTGTATTAAAATATTTTTAATTAGATTACGTTCAATGAGGACGGTTTTAAAACGAAATGCTTTTATAAATTTGTCTTTTATAGCGTCGTCGGCGCCGGTGTTGCAGTCTTAACAATTCCAATGGCACATTCTTTTTATGTCTTGGCATGTTCCGTTGGAATGTACGGATTATGCTTGGGGTGTTGGTTTCTCTTAGTTCCCGTCCTTCTTGCTGACCAATATGGAACTGATAAAATATCTTCGACTTATGGGTTGGTCAGAATGTTTCAAAGTGTTGGAGCAATTTCTATTCCACCTCTCGCAGGTACGCAGTTTGATATTATAATCATTTTGTAACGATAACAATTTGTAACGATACCTAGTCGTTTATTCTTCTTTGAATAATTTCAGGTTATTTACGTGATGTAACTGGAAGTTACACTGTATGTTTCCTGTGCATGGGTACGTGTATGGTAATGGGAGGTTTGCCTCTTCTATTGGTATTTAATGAAGTATCAAAACCAACGAAGCTGCCCGTTAATAATACTGAAAATAACAATTGTCAAGGAGATACAAATGTGAAAGAATAAAATATTTTGCAAGTGTGTGATATTCATTGAAGGAGAGAGAGAGAGAAAGAGAGAGAGAGAGAGAAAGAGAGAGAGAGAGTAAACGTGTATTAGAAAAATAATAAATCGCAGCATTTTTGTCGCTACACAATTTTTATGTTTCTTATAAATTTGTTGCGAAGTCATATCATATCGAATAACAATTTTCTTCATATATTTAAAATTAATTTGACGAATTGAAATAAATTTTCGTGATGTAATGCATGATGAATCTAGTTCAAATAATTGTTATTACTGCTGCTCTTGTTATTTATTATTCTGTTTTTTGTTGATTATTATTAACTTAAAAAAAATATATATAATATATATATTATATATATTTTATATATATATATATATATATATATATATATATATACACGTACACAAAAGTACAACTGAACACTGAACACTATGGAAATACGAACGTACAGATCACGTCGTAATTTTATTTCAATTTGCCTTTACAATTTATTATTTACATATTATTTACAGGCATATAATATACAATATTACATTCTTAATTACATTATAAATGTGTGTGTATATATATGCATATATATATATATAATATGTGTATATATATGTATACACACACATATATAAGGTATAAAATCTTTCATTTATAACAAAATGAAATATGATAATTACAGTAAAATTACCTTTCCTTTACATAATTTCACATTTCATATTACATATAACTATATACATTTGTATATTATTTCTTTTGTGTTTTTATCAGTTGTCTTAGATTAGTCTTATTGAGTTTGGAGATATAAATATAACGTGTTATCTACCTAAAAAATGGTAGAAAGAAGATTGAATAAATAGAGAAATTCTATTAGCAAAAATCACAGATAGAAAAAAAAAAGAAGAATATTTCTTTGTAAAAGTACAAATATGTATATACATAGAGAATATTTCACTTCGTAAATTTAAATTATATTGCTTTGTGATGTGTGTTTGATGTTATTCAAAACATCAAGGACATTCATTTACCGTTATTATCTTTAAACAAAATTATTTGTACGGTCAAAACACATCTTATAATCCCATAATTAAATGTACATCTTCCGCGCAGATATATTCATGATGGCTTCCATGCCACTACCCTCATTTTATTATTAAGCTCTTGTAAAATAAGAGAACATGTTAACTGTTTCTCTGGAGATAAGCCACTAATTCCTTCCATTTCATCATCATCATCACCCAATCCATTACTACTTCCATTTTTACCTTTCCCTTTACCTTTTCTTTTTTTCTTTTTATTTAATTGACGACAATCTATGTCACTGGAGGTATCTGCAGCACGTCTTATCTAATAGAACAAAACTATAAGATTTTAAATGCGGCTTATAGATCACTTATTAAGGATTTTATATTTAGTATCATTAAAATATCATAGTCAATTTAATCATCATATATATTCAGTTTAATATTCCATATAATTGAACAATACCATATGAATAGATGATGATATATATATATATATATATATATATATATATATATATATATATATATATAGAGCTATATGTATATAAAAAATACCTTAGAACTTTTCTTCGTTTGCTTATCATATTCTAAAGCATCATAATAATTTGGCTTTTCACGTTTAATACGGTTAGTTCTTCTTGTTTTCATAACTCCATTGTCAGGACTTGGAGGACTTTTGATGGAATTACGTCTTGCATTAAAAAATGAGTGTCCACATGGACAAGCTTTACAAGCGACTGGTACCTTAAAATAAAATATTTTTAATTAATACTACAATTATCAATGATATTTTTTTTGATACAGACGAAGTATACTTTTTATTTATTTCAGAAAAAATAAATGAGGAGGAAAAAAGAAATTTACAAAATTAATCTTATGTATACAATTGAAAAAACCTATAACATTTTATGAAAATAGTTGAAATCAATCATTTACAATTTGTATAAATGTAGTGTTAATATTAAATATTAATTTGGTTATGTTAGAATATCGTTAAAATTTCATATGAAAAAATTTAATTAAAAAAAAATATATAATGCAATTATTTTGTTACATTAGTTCTACAAAATTTATTATATCAATTAAAAAATACTATTCTAATTATTAATAAACATCACATTCCTCTACATAAAAAATTAGATACCTTTTTCTTCTATCTAATACATAATTGAATAAAAAGAAAAATATCAAATTAAATTACCTGTTGTTCACATTTAGGACAACCCTTACTAATAGTTTTTGTTTTTCCCATAATTAACACATACACACGCACACACAACGTTAAATATAAATTCTTTCTATCTAAATTTACTACGAGTATAATCCATTAAATGGCTAAATGGTGTATGTTAAAAAATCATTATGGCAAACTTCTTTCTAACACGACTAAATTAACTTTATTTTAAGAACACCACATATTATATATACAAATAACATTATTTGTAGTTTCTATTTTGTCTGCTAGATGACAGTTCTCATATCACAAAAATAGACCAATCAACGATTATCAATCCCCTATTTGCCTATGTTGTCATTGATACTGATTGGATAATGAAAGAAACAGAATGAAATATACATATAATAAATAATAACATACGATCGATTTCTTCATTTGAACTAATTCATATCATTATTGTTCAACATTTATCGGCCATAGCATATGCGACTTCAGCGACAGGTATGGATAAAATATGAACTACAAGAGTAATACGGAAACAATGTCATCACTACATACCTATTATATCATTTATTACAATAAAATTATCGAAATTATTTTATACGTGAAAATTTCAAAATTAATACTTTCATTAATTTTATATTTATTTAAAAAATGTATAATGTATAAGAAGTGCATTTAACTAATATTAAAACAATACTACAATCGCCTAAATATTACGAACATCGTAACGCGCGAGAAACTTTAAAAATATCAATAGTTATCTCGCGATCGTTGACAACGCGTAAGAAAACAATCAAGAAAAACAAACTTTTATAGTTACCGGATTAGTTCACGTGTGTACTCCGACAAGAACACATCGAAGCTCTTTCCTTCTAAACGTGACGACTTTAAAATGAATACTTTTGATAATTTCTCATTTATTTAAACAATAAAAAAAAGTGCGCGAAGTTAAACAAACTAATAATTAAACAATAATAAATTCGATTAAAGATTGCACGTATTAAATATAAAATAATTTCAATTTATTTTATTTTAGATTTCGATATTGAATGAGCGATTGTTTACAATATATAATATCAAGAAAAACAGACTTTTCATTGACTTTGATAGTTATCGAATCAGTTTACCTTTGTACTCCGAGAAGAACACATCGAAGCTCTCTCTTTCTAAACGTGACGATTTTAAGATTAATACTTTTGATAATTTTTTATTTATTTAAACAATAAAAAAAAGTGCGCGAAGTTAAACAAACTAATAATTAAACAATAATAAATTCGATTAAAGATTGCACGTATTAAATATGAAATAATTTTAATTTGCTTTATTTTAGTTTTCAATTTTAAATTGGCGGTCTATGGCTACGTGTGACGTCATCAAAATCAAACCTTTGATTGACTTTGATAGTTACTGGATCAGTTTCGTATTGTATTTCGACGAGTGAACATCGAAATTCTGACAGGATGTGTCTCCTGCAAGTATCAACTAAGACTTAAGGTAAATTTATTTCTCTATCATATATTTCTTGAATAATTTATAGTTTTTCTTTTTTTTTTTTTTTTTTTTTTTTTTTAACTTTGTATACATATTATTTTGTTTTTATTTGTTTGTTTCAGAACTTTATTGCAATCGTGCGCGTAGCAATGAAGTAATCGAGTGTTTGTTTCGCTAAAATAAAAATTCGCGTTTCGCGATTTAAACAACAAGTGTTTTTGCATGAACTGCGTGCAATGCAGTCGTTAGAGTCAGTGTTTGTTCGCAAAGTTTTTTGATTTTTTCACAGTCGTACAGACTGTATTTATAAAAAATAAGAGTTCCGCGAATTAAATTCAGTGAACGTTCGTTAATAAATAACTATCGCGAATTAGAGTCAGTGTATCACTGAAAAGGATCTCAACTAACTTCGATATGGACCTATCTCATTTTCAACCACCTACGAATCATCCACCCTCAATTTCGACCTAAATCGCGGACGAGTGTTTTGGAGCCATCGTAGAACTTCTTAAGTAGTAAGTCAATTTTTAAGTCCCTCCGATCACTCAATCATGTCGAGGACGAAAGGTCCGAATTGGCACGAGTGATTGGTTGTAATTAATAAATAAAAAAGTATTGAGTGACTACGAGTAAATTTCTTCGAAGATTTACTCGTGAATTGTTTCTTATTTTTTGATCACATGATAGAGTCTTTTTATTCGAACGCGTTAATTATAATTATTTGAATTATTAAATATTTTCTCTCCTTCAGAATTTTATTTTTCATAAGTAATGTATATATACACACGCACACATTTTTTTTCTTTTTTTTTTCTTTTTTTTTTTTTTTCTATAAAATCGAATTATATTAGAATCATGAAATCAAGCCTTTTTAAAATCACGAAACGAATAGGAAATGAAAATTGCACAGAACGCCATTGATAAAATAAGCATATTTAAATATATGCTATGTTGTTTACTTCCGGAATTAAAGTAGAATTTTTAAAATAGAATTTTACTCAATTTGTAGATTTTCAGATTTACGTATTACTCGGTATACGTGGTATAGACGAATCTAATAAGACTTCACTATTATCTGTATTGCAAATGGCTGTATATAATATATATGTAAACAATTTTTCTAAATTAATTGTTTCAAGTTTAAAACTCTCAATTTAAAACTCTCAAGTGTGGACCTTAAGCGGATTTCTTTCTTCTAATAGCGAAAAATCGAACTCCATTTTGGTACTTTGATTTTTGGTACTTTGATTCGTGTAACGCGATCTTTGAGACTTTCACCCATTACTCTGTTATATTTTTTTCACACGTATTCGTACGTACATTCTAGATTTCTTTTTTCCTTTTCTGTTCTTTTTTTATTCTTTTTCTGTTTCAGGTTAAATGAGGGATCGATCATCATGGAATTAGATTTTTACAGAGAAATTTATGAAATCTCTTTGTATGTAATTCTAATTCTCTCTTTTTCTGTTTCAGATAAATATATATGATATTGAATAGATGATAAGAACATTGAGAGTAACATCTCGTATAAAACTCGTATCAAATACACTCGTCATAAATTTATTTTGATCGACAAATTCTATCAGAAATTTGCAAATTTGAATTTAAGTATCGTTTCGTAATTAAAAAAAAAAAAAAAAGAAAAAAAATGTGGATACGATTGTTTTATTTCAATTTTGAACAATGAAGAAACGATTACGATTAAAATGTGTTTTTAGAAAATTATATTACATCTGAATTGTTTTCCAATTTTTATTGTTATACATTGAAATAAAATAGATTAAAATAAAGTAAAATATTCATGTATGTATCTTTAAAAAAATTCTACTAAGCATTCTCAATCAAATTTCAATTGAAAACTCGTTACTCATTCCAAAGTGTATACTGATTTAATTTAAAAAGAATAAAAATTTCATCAAATTAAAGTAAGATAATTAGTATAAAAAAAGAAGAAAAAGAAAAACTTGAAAAAATTATGACAGAACATATTATTTTCTATTTTTCTTTTCAATTTATTAATCAATAATTAAACATTATTATTCTTTTCTTTTTTTCATTTGGAATAATATCATGGACTATTAAAAATGTGTGTGTTTCTAAACGACAAACTGTTAACACATTTTTTTTTTTTTATCCCTTTGGCACACATTATTTAGAGCGCAAAGATAAAACTTTTTTAAACATAATTTGATTCTCTTTAACCAATGATATTATGATGGGTAAACTTCTACAATAGGACAACGTTGGAAGTATATGTATGTACATTGTGTATATTCGCATGAATCATATTACTGTGATTATGGACAAAACTTTGTTGAATACACAAAGAATATCACATACATTTATAACAATATATTTGAATTTATTCTAAATGTACAAAGACCACACTATTGTACACCTAATTTTTGTAAGTTCGTATCAAACCGTTGGATGAAAAACACATATCAGTCACAATGTTTCAGAAATCATTTTGATACGAATTATAAATGCAACACGATCATAAATATACTTTCACTACCAACATATTCAAGGATATGTTCTTTTTTTTTTTTTCAACACAGTATACAATCATTTATATCTTTTCATTTGTTACTACTATTCTGCACAATAAGGATATATCTATACTTATGTATCTCTTTCAAGCATATTATTTTATGGTTTACTAAAGATCAGTCTGGTGTGGTTTTTGCCATTTATGATCTATCTTGTGTGTCACGATAGTTTTTAATAATAAAATGCGTTTGAAAAAAAACTAAATAAAGGATCAAAGGAATAAAAATTGAGAACTAATTACATAACTCATAATTTCAAATGTTCAAACTCTTTAAATACATTCGTAATTGATCACTTCCATTTTACACTAGAAGAATACTTTAAAATTTAAGAATTTAAGTATACGTATTATACCAAGTATATAAATTATTAAAATATGTTAACTTCTTTATATAATTGCAAAAATCATAATATTTTCTCTCTCTTTCTCCCTGTTTATTTAAAACTACAAAATATTAAATTTGTATGCATTTTGATTGTGAGCATGAAGCTTCCAAAATTGTAATATTAATTAAAAATTTATATAAATTCTTGTTTATATAATTATATAAATTTATATAAT
This sequence comes from Vespula vulgaris, assembly GCF_905475345.1. Taxonomy (NCBI): domain Eukaryota; kingdom Metazoa; phylum Arthropoda; class Insecta; order Hymenoptera; family Vespidae; genus Vespula; species Vespula vulgaris. The sequence continues at coordinate 5,762,215 of NC_066596.1, read as the reverse complement.
TTATATAAATTTATATAAATTATTGTTTCATATATATATTTATAATGTTACACATTGACATAATTTAATTAGTCAAAATGTAACACACAATTCGTTTTTAATATTGATATCAATGTATAGAGAGAACTATGTAAAAACCAATAGGCTATTATAACATAACAATGTTATGTACATGCACAAATTGTCTTTAAACAACTATTTATAAATTAATAAAGTATTACAAATGCCTGAAATATTATTACTAAACAAGCATTTTCTCGTTGTTAAATTGCCATTAAACTGCTTATTACCAAAAGACCAGATAAAAACAAAGAATGACTTTTCGTACAAATTCATTAGTATAAATATTTTGATACGCGTCATTCTCTAAATGATAAAAGCTCTTTAAATTATAAAAGATCTGATAACAGTACACATACTCTCTGTTAAATGTTATTACCAAATTGCCAAATAACTTTGATATATTTTGCAATATTATTATTTAAAAATTATTAAATAAATGCTTTTTGTCTATAGATAGCATAGAAGAGAAAAGACCGGGTAAATTCGACAGGCCCAAAAAAAAAAATAATTTCATCAAAGATCTTTAAAAAGAGCAGATTTAGCATTTTTAAGTTTATCTAATCGCCTTTGTAAATGCGAGTTCGCTGTTTCGAGTTCTTCAACGCGTCCTTGAGACTCTCTAACCTATAAAAATATAAAATATCATACAAAAATAATAGTATCATTGTCACATATATGAATATGGTAGTAATAAAAAGAAACAATGCTTCATTACTTCTCTTTGCAATTTTCTCTTTTCAACTTTGAGTTCATCTTCCGCTTTCTCAGATGCTTCTGCTGCAGACTTATAGCGTATTACTTGACTTTCTAATCTAGCTACCGTCGCTTGTAACGTAGACATGTCTTGTTCCGCTTTTTGCAGCTTGAATTTGTAGTCGGCTAAAAGCTTATTAGCTTCTCGTTGAATATCTTCAGAATCCGTTAAGCCACCTGTTTCAATAAACAGCTTGTATAAAGTAACATTTGATGAAATTGAAAATTGATATGACAGATAAAACATTTCGTAACTATTTGCTTATAAGACCATTTTTATGGAGTATTAAAAATTAAAAAAAAGATGTATGCACTCCATCACACATGTAATGTACAGATTTAACTTCAACCTAATACTGCACCCGGGGATCTCTCAGATCTTATGCGATTCTTGGTTTCTTCTAATTCCAATCTTAAATGTCGTATTTGATCTTCTAATTCTTTTTTCTCCGAAGCGAACTTTCTCAGTCGAACGTCTGTAAGAAAATAAAAAAAAAAAAATTGTTCGATTTATATATATTTCTTTTCATTATATCAATCGTAATACGTTAGATCAAAATTATATACCCAAGGATCCTTTTCCAGCATTCTGCAATAAATCTGCAGACTCTTTACTAACTAATACTCTTCTTCTATGGCAGGGTCCACTTTCAACGTCATTTTCTTCATCAGTTCCTTCATCTTCAACTATCACTAGTCCATTTTCCTATGCGATAAAAGATTACATCATCATCATTATTATCATTATTTAATAAATTCATGTAATTCTTAAAAACAGAAAAATTATATATCATATAAAAAATACCTGAATTAGTGTATCCCTTTCTAACAATTGTGTTCTGCATAAATCTAAATCATCTTTTAATCTTTGACCAAGTCGTTTTAACTGTTCAGCGTCTCGATTCTTCTCTCGTAGTTCTCTACGTAACTGAGCTGCCATTTCTTCTAATTCTTCCAATTTATCTTTTAATATATCAACTTGATAGGCAAAAGAAGATTTTTCATTGTCTAATTGGGCATTAGCTATCATTGCTTTTCTGAATTTCTCTTCAAATTCCTTCAGCTCTAACTATAATTATATAACACTTCAGTATCTAATGGCTCATTGTTAATTCTGATTAAAGTGGTCTTGTTACATTACTCAATCATGAATCACATACCCTAAGATCTCTACCAAGTCCTACATCTTCTAATGAATCTTCTGATGATTTACAGCTGGATTGAAAATTATTAGAATTAGTCAGCAAGCGTGATGTCCTTACAGGATCTGGAGTTACTCTCATGGCTCTATTAGGATCTATAAAAAACCATTAAAACATAATATAATAATTACATGATATAATAATTTTCTCAATTTTTTTTATAATAGTTACCTGAACACATGTCATAAACTCTATCAGCATTTTCTTCTGCTTCTTTCTGTTGTCTTTCCAATTCACGCATTCGAATTTCTCTAGCTTCAGCTCTTGCTTGTCTCCTTGCAGCTAGTCGAGCTTCTGCCTGAAAGTATGTACGGAAAATCCATCCTGTTACCAAAAACATTTTCAAATTCAATTGATTATTAACATTGCTAAAATTAAATCAATTCTTGTACTTATATATGTAAGTGTGCAATAAATATTTAACAAAAATATTGATATGCTAAAATGTTTTTTAAAATGTTTTTTTATATATATCTTTAAAATTCTATGATGAATAAAAATACAAAAATATTATATTTTTTTAATGCAAATAAAAGAATAATATATGCTTAATACCAAAAATGTAAAATATTTGTGCAAAATATAATAATTGTATAATTTTAATTATGTTAATAACATTAATTTCTTTTTTTTTTCTTTCTTAAATAAGCAGAATATAGTAGTTGTTTTGTTATACTCACTTTTAGCCTTACTCCGTAGACAAAGTTACCTGTTTTCCTGACATTCCTATCTTATCTTTATGATAAGCTGTTATCATTATGTGGTTTATAACATGTAATTTAGTAGCAGTAAAAGTATTACTTTACATGTCTTCTTCTTATACAAATGTGGATACAACAATATAGGAATACTAATTTTATATATATTAATAACAATTTATATACAGGTATGAAATCAAAATTTAGATAGATATAAGCTACTCATAAACGTACACGTATATCATCATTCTACGTATGATAGAGCAATTGCTTTTTCTCAACTTCTATTTTTTTCGTTGAACATACTAATTCTAAATGAATTAAAAAGTAGATTATTATTTCATACCTCTTTAGCTATTTGGTCAAGAGCTTGATCCTCAGCAGAATGCCTTGTGGCAGTCCGCCTTCGTCCAGTTACAGTAGATTCCATTTGTCCTTGTATTTCTTTATTTAACAGCAGCAAATTGGTAAACAACTAATGCTTTTTCCTTAACATAAAAAATGTAATTAGTTTACTGACAAATTCACAATAAAAATAATAACTGATAACAAGTATAATTTAAATATAAATTAATTTATTCATTCGAATAGAAGTCGATGTATTTTATAACGGAAGATTTGAATAAAAGAAAATTTCTTTTCCACAGCTTAATTAAGATCTTCTTGAAAGTTAATCAAACAAAGATATAAAATCATTTACTCGTTTAAGAAATGTATAGCTTTATATGTGCTATATCAAGTATGTCTCATAATGAAATGCAACCTTGATACTTATGTTACTACAATGTAACGTATAGTGCAAGAATACAATTGTTATTTAAAAAAAAATGAACTATTAACAAAATAATATTCCTTTATGATAATTTTTTAAAAATATTCATGATGTATACTTTAAATTGTCCTTGTTATACCTGTATTGCCTGAATCAAGAGAAGACCACGATTATAGTTTGGATGTTAAATCTTCGATGTTGCCCTCGAAATAAACGCTATATATTGTCACTTAGTATAAAAGTCCAGGTCATTATAATAACTGAATATGAAATATTTAGAATGATTAATAAAAATTATATATTTTACGTATTAACACACCCACGTATCACGGACGAATGCGTCCATGTAGAAGTACTATACTGATGTGTCTTTAACTACTTATGCCTTAATTTAGTGTTGGGCCTATCTAACGAACAAACTTACAGAGGTACGTACAAGAATGCCTATCAGCCAGCGGACAGCTGCATCTTGTTTTAAAAGAAACACATGCAAAAATAACCAGACACTATAAATAAAGTCAGTACAAATCGGACGTGACTGCCACGATGACCATTCGTAGAATAGAATTAATTTTCCTATTTGATAATGATCAATGTTTTCGATTTAAAAAAAAAAAGTATATATATATATATATATTCGTGATTTTTTTTTCTTGTTCTTTTTTTGTTCTTTTCTCTTTTAAAACACCAATAGTTTAGCCTGGTCTGTGATTGAGATTATTTAAATTTGAGGATGCGTGACATGAGTGCATAAAATCCCACTGGATATATCGCATGATATTTTTCGAAAGAGTTTCTCGTTCAGTGATGCAAAGCACACTGCGCCGCGCCTCAAATAACTACGTTACTGGCGACATCTGTCTCGATAACGTAGTACTATCTTCAAAGTAAATGCCGGCAGTTCAACGTATTACTGTACCTTTCGATATAACAAACGTTAAACACTTTGTTATTAGTATTAGATTTTTATCTATGTATTTTTATTATGCCAAACGAATTAAAATTTCTACGAAACGTTATGACTAATCGGCACGATTAAATATTTCACTAATAAGCTAAAAACCCGGCCTGTACCTAACTATGTTTTGTAACAATCGGCACCTTCGATTGACTTCACGCTCTAACTGCGAAAGCACTCCAGCGCCATCGAGTAGAGCCTTCGTGAAATAAAAGTACCAATCGAAAACCTACGGTTCGATTTTTTTCTTCTTATTTTTTCTTTTCTTTTTTTTTTTTTTTTATTATTATTATTATTTTCGTTTCATTCTGATTCTTTCGTAATCTTATTCATAAATTAAATTTGAAATGATCGAATAAAGTGATTTTGTATATGGATGTTATATAAAAATATCTACAGTGTATAAATGTACAAATTTCAAAAATTATACGTACATGTATTAACATTATTACTTTTACATTTGAATACAATTAAACTTAGGATTTTCGTTATTTCGAAACAGCTTTTTGACATAATCGGGCCAACAGACTATTCATTTGTAATAAACTATTCATACCATTCACAATTCCTAAGTGTGTTATTCCTATCTCCTGAAACAATTAATAATAATAATGATGATGATGAAAAAAAAGAAAAAAAAAAGAACTATTTATGATAGAAAATATTCATACAATATATTATTGTAAATTTATAATCCAACTATAGACATAAAAAATAGTTTACCTTTATCATGAGATAAACATAAAAAAAAGTTTACCTTTATCATATCCAATTTTAATTTTTCATCTATAGGAAGATTTTTACAAACTCGAAATATATTTCCTATTATATCTTCTGCAGAATAACCTAATCTCCACAAGTGTTGCATTATCTGTTTTTAAATAAAACAAAACAGAAGATCAAATAAACGTATAAGTAAAAAAGTTAATATATGTTTTCATCAGGATTAAACGAGTTTTACCGTAAAAGCTTTACAAATATTTCCTTGTGTACACAATTCAAGCATTTCCTTTACCAGAAGCGGATGTGGTTCGTCGCATACTTTAAAAACATTTGTACCATTTACATGACCAAATCCATTGTAAGTAGATTGTAGATTATTTAATGCTTGTCTCATATCACCTTGAGCAGTAAATACTATAGATTCTAAACCATCATCTGTATATGAAACCTATAAATCATTTTTTAATAAAAGAATACTTTATTTTTTATCAAGAAGAAAAACTTTGTAATAAAAAAATTACATTCTCTTTCTGACAAACTTCTATAACTTTTGCCAAGATTTGTGCATCACTTAATTTCCCATATCTTAACATGGCACAACGTGATTGTATCGGTTCAATAATCTTCTCACTGTTATTACATGCCAATGCAAATCTAGTTGTACTACTGTATATTTCCATTGTACGACGAAGAGCTTGTTGCGCTCCATCAGTCATACTATCAGCTTCATCCAAAATAATTATCTTATGTTTCCCTTTAGTTAAATTTACCTAAATCATACGATTACGGATAAAAAGAATATTATTTTTTCTATATGAATATACACCCTTTTTTTACTTACTTTCTTCTGTGCAAACATTTTGATCTTATTTCTAACAACGTCAATCCCCCTTTCATTAGATGCATTTAATTCTAATACTGCATCTTTAAAAATTGGACCTAAAAGTATACGTGCCAAACATAAAATAGTTGTAGTTTTTCCTACACCAGGTGGTCCACTAATAATAATATTTGGTGTATTTCCATGTTGTGCAAAAACAGATAAACGAGCAATAGTATCTTCATTGCCAACAATATCTGAAAATACTTGTGGTCGATACTTCTCAATCCTATATTATGAAATATTTCAAAATTTTAAATACATTTAATCTTAAATTAACAACAAATAAAAATACGATAATATTTTAATTATCTATGGAAAATATGAAAACATACAGATAGAAAATAACCTTATTTACTAAAATATAAAATAAACGAAAGATATGTAAAATATTTAACCTACCAAGGTAAATCATAGGATTTGTTGGATCGTTCTTTATTTTTTGAATTATATCCACTCGTAGATGGCAAAATTTCTACTTCCATTATTTCATTGGTATCGTGATCTCGCGTCATTTTTAAATTTCTTGCTAATGTCTACTATTGTTACTGGTAAAAGAACCGCGTAAATAAGATTGAAATATTTAAAATAAATTCCATTGTATATTCGCTATGATTGGCTATATTTTTTACACAGCAGCATATATGCATGTACGCAACTTTACATTACCAACCAATGAAGATAAAAACTATGAAAATAAATATGAACTTCGATAAAAAAATCTTGAACTTTTCGTAAATTTATTTAATGTATTATTTTAACCAAAAAAGTTGTTGAAATAACTTTATATGAATGAATAATTGAAAATAACTTTTTACATAGATAAACAATAAAAGATAATTACATGAAAAAACTAAATGACGCATAACGCGTCTGATTGGTTGAAACCAAAATACCGTGTTGCATCGTCAACCAATTAAATTTAAGCTTTAAGAAGACAATTGTTGACATATCCCTTTAAAGAATTTCTAAAATGATACAACGATTTAACAGACACACCTGATTACACCATATGGCAACACTGGGTGTGATCATTCATCCAGATTTGTAAAACGATAGTGACAGTTAAATTTTTTAATTTCTTTGACAGTTTAATATAATGACGTTGTACCAGTGCCTCTTAATAGTGCCTGTGTATTCCTATATCGGTGTAATTTAGCTAAAATTAATTCTTAGAATAATAACCGACGTCGTCAAATGCACAATTTGTAAGCAGTTTCCTTGTACTACTTCAAGTGTCATCAATGTATCAACATTTTAAATAGCAGCAATATAGATTGGGTAATATTTTTAATTTTTTATTTATAAGAATTTTATTTATAACAATATTTTCAAAATATAGTTAATGGCCATTACTATACGGTTATTTGTTTGTCATTCAATTCAAATAATTTTATTGTCTAAAGTTCAATTCTATGAAACAATGAAAAGTACAATCTAAAGTTCAATTTTACGAAACAATAATAAGTATATTCTTTTGTTTGTGATCATTTTAATTAATCTACTTAAATTTAATTATATCTTTAATATCATGTAACAAATATAATATTTCTAAAATTAATTTAATTTTTATGTATTATGCATTTATTTTTTTTATTTATACGTATATATTTTATGATTTATTTTTTACTTATATCTGTTACTTATATCGGGTCTTTCAGGTATGGCGACGGGTGGTAGTTTTATAAGTAAACCAGCTAGAGGATGGTTACATCCCGATCATTTAGTGAGCAAAGAAGGGATTAGTTATATGGTAAAAGTAAGTTATTTATAGTAAAAATCTTTTTTTATAAATAGTTATATAATATATTTATTAATAATTATATCATTAAATATGACAGTATATAGGATGTCTTGAAGTATATACTTCTATGAAGAGCCTAGATTTTGAAACAAGATCATGTGTTGCTAAGTAAGTAATAAAAAGATATATATTCATATGTGTGTGTATGTGTGTATGTGTTAAATATTATAAATTGTATATAATGAATCTTCTTGTTTCATAGGGAATGTATAAATAGAGTTTGTGAAGCAGTTGGATTAAAATCAGCTGATAAAAAAAGAAGGGTAAAATATTACAATTGCTTAACAGAATTAATTTGTGTATAGAATATATATATATATATATATATATATATATATATATATATATAATTTTATTTATATATTCTTTAAATTTAAATTATAGGTTGACAGAAAAGTTTTAAGAGCAATAGCTGATAAGCCTCGTATGGAGCATGCAGGTACTAACATCAACTTGACAATTAGCAGTAGTAGTTTATCTTTAACTAATTTAGAAACTGGACAAGTTATTGCAAAACATGATATGCCACGTATATCTTTTGCTTCTGGTGGTGATACAGTATGTATTACATTGTTACACGAAAATAATTTTGAGATTAATGTATCATTTTTGACACAAGGAGAATATTCTTTTTTATTGTAGGATATATTAGATTTTGTTGCATATGTTGCCAAAGATATGCATGAATGGCGTGCGTGTTATGTTCTGGAATGTGAAGGTGGATTAGCGCAAGACGTTATATCTACAATTGGTCAAGCATTCGAAATAAGATTCAAAGAATTTCTTACTAAACCAAATTCATTACAGTAAGTTTGTTATTATTTTAAGAAAGATTTACTATTTAGAAAAAAGAGATTACTATTATATATATTTTACAGTCCTGTATTAAATGGTATGAGAGAAGCAGATAGAGATTATTATAACGATCTGCCAGGAAAGGTGCCACCAGATATCGGTCCACCACCAGTGCCACCTTTACCTAATGCAGCATCAACATTACCAAATTTAAAACATCATTCTACACAAAACCAAATAACACGTTGTAATCCACAAAACTCTATATTACATGATACTTGCTCTATTGATAATAACAGACAACTTCAACAATGGACAGGTAATTTTCTGATAAAAAAAATCGTGTTTATTTTATATATATCTAATAAACTAATCGTTATTTATATAACTCTCAATATTACTTTTTTTAACTATAGAAACTGGAAATTTAATTGATTTAAATGCAGATGGAACTACCTCAAGTTTTAATGCAGTGCATGAACACAATTACATGAATGACAGTGTTATACTTGCAAACAGAGACAATCATCGTGAAAACACGTCACTTTTTGATGTTTTCGATATGCGTATGTTAACATATCTATTATTTTTATTATAATATTATGTTATAATAAATTGTTAAATATTCTATTTTTTTGCTTTTTTTTTTTTTTTTTAGAACCATTCAGTTCTGCTATATCAGAAATGAATAAATTAAGTCCACGTTCGCAAAAAAATCAGTTGAAGCAAGAAATATGGTTTCATGGTAGTGTTAGTCGTGCCGAAGCAGAGTCTATGCTCATGAGAGTGAGTATAATTTAAAAATAATTCAAATAAACTATAACCTCTTTCGTACGAAGTCAACGTGTAATATAATTTCATTAATCTAAATTAGGATGGAGATTTTCTAGTACGTGAATCACAAGGATCACCAGGTCAATATGTTCTTACTGGTATGAATAACAATACACCAAAGCATTTGTTATTGATAGATCCAGAGGGCGTCGTAAGTATATTTACGAGTTAAAGTAAAACAAAGAAGTTTATATATCCTCTCTCTCTCTCTCTCTCTCTCTCTCTCTCTCTCTCTCTCTCTCTCTCTCTCTCTCTCTCTCACTCTCTCCCCTTCTCTCTGTCTCTGTCTGTCTGTCTCTCTCTATCATTCTTTTCTTTTCCTGGAAATAATAAGAAACAAAAATACGATTTACAGGTTCGCACAAAGGACCGTGTTTTCGATAGCGTAAGTCATTTAGTTAATCATCATTGTGACAATTTACTACCTATAATATCAGCAGATAGTGTCTTAGTACTTCGCCATCCCATTCCTAGGCAAACGAATTATTGACTCTTCATTTGCTTTCTATATAATAATAGAATAATAATTTGATAATCCCAAAATCAGTCAATGCAAATGCGCAAAGGAGAATTTTTCTAAAGGCGAAATATCTATTCATTTATTTTGAAATGACCTCTCTAATTTACACTAGATCTAATAATAACTAACCTTTACGTATTAATAGTTCGTGCGTAAAGGTGCTTGATAATTCAGTGGCATAAATAGTATAATAGGTAATTGTTAAGGTTATGTAAAAAAAAAAAAAGGATCTGATATATCATTTGATAAAAATTCATAAAATATCAGACGGATAATTTGTATTATAATCGTATATATTTAACACTGCATTTTTATATTTCTATATCGTAGTTTAACGATATTCGCAAAAAAAAAATATTGAATTACTGTATATGTGAAACTTACAGTAACTGTATTTGATTTATTTCAGTAATTCTTACATTATTACACATCAATATCGATAATGAATGACGAATAAACTTAGCCCAATTTGGCCTAAAATTAATACTCTCAAGAGACTGTTTTTTTTTATATATATATATATATATATATAAGAAAATTACTTGCACATATTTTTGTGTCATCAATTTATGTAAAAGAAGCCTTTATGTAAAAAAGGCACGATTTTTATGAAATACTTACATTAAGCATATTTTATTACATATATATATATATATATTTTTCTGATTCATAAGTTTTTTTTTTTTTAATTATATTAATACATTTAAAAGCACAGTGTTGTTTAAAAATATACCGCAAAAATTTGAATGAAAATTGGGACCACGTAAGCTACAATTTATTCCAATAAATTAATTTTTGCATTGTAATTAATATATCACTTTGTTTAAGATGAAATATATCGATATCTTTGAAAAATTTTATTTAATCATTTATAAAAGCGATTTGTTTGGCAACGTCAATTTATTATTCGACAAAGAAAAATATGAGATTTATAAGAATATAATCTTGCATTTTGCTTATCTCTTCTATTTTGCAAATTTTGTTGTCTTTCGTTCAACTTTAAAATCTAAATAATATGAAAAGCTTATGGCATTATATAATTTCTCTGTCATCATGATGCGAATGACATTAGAATTTTCAGAAGTCTATATATAAAACTGGGAGCTACATTTGTTTACTGAAGACTTAATTTTTGTGTATGAGACTCGTTGTTATAATACAATTTGTAACAAAGTAATTTTTTTTAAATTTTAATTTTCATTCATCCATTTTACCATCTGTATAGTAATTCAGTTATTACATTTTCATTTAAGTTTATTAACCACCATAATAGTTCTCTCATTCCCTTCATAATATTATATTGAGAAGCAATGATAGTACCAGCAATTGGTAAAAAATAATGTAATTTTTTTTTATAATTTCGAAATTTGTTTAATTAACAGAATAATAATATGATATCTTTCTTACATGTGGTATCATTAAATCAGGATAATGACTATGCTTGTTTAATATAGATACGTGCAAACATATACATACATACATACATATACATACATACATATATATATATATATATAAAACACAGAGAAGATCTAAGATGTATATTGAATGATGCTTAAAATTTATTTATTTACAATGGACTAAAGTAACTAATTTAAAAGTATAATTATATATATATGTGTACTAATATAACCGGGTAAAAATGAAAAATATATAATAGTTTGCAGTTTCTAATTTATATATATATAAATAATTTTATATATATATATATATATATATATATATATATATATATATAAAATCTTTAATAGTTTCCTATTAAGAAACAGAAGCAGATCGTGGCACGAATATGCCGATTGTAATATTAATGAAACTATATAAGTGATATACAAATGCTTCTTCGTACATTCATATCCGAAATGGATCACATCTCATTTATCAATATTTAATATATGACTTATTTGATTAATTTATTTATTTATGTTCGTTAATTTATTTTACACATAATCTTGAAAAATCTACGTATATATGAAAAAAAAAGGAAGAAAAGGAAAAGAAAGAAAAAAAAAGAGAAAAAAAAAAGAAAAGAAAAGAAAAGAAAAGAAAATACTGTCTTAACGTAAATCATTAAACATTATTATATATCTATTTATATGTTTGTCTGATATATATACACACACACACATATATATATATAATATGTTTGTATATATATATCATCGAGTTTTATCTCTTCCGATCGTTCGATCCACTGCGTCGAGATCGAGATCGACGGCCACGACTGCCACTTCGCGAACGTTTCGATCTAGAACAGTTTAAGAAACAAAAAAAAAAACACAAGAGCAAAGAGAACGTTTTCTTTATTTGATTTTGCAGAAATAATCAAGAGGAATTTTATTTTAATACCAACCTCTTCCCTCGACTACGACTTCGAGATCGTGACTTCCTTCTGTCTCTATCTCTATCTCTATCTCTGCGATCACGATCACGGTCACGGTCACGGTCGCGTTCACGATCACGATCACGGTCGCGATCACGATCTCGGTCACGATCGCGTTCACGGTCGCGATCACGGTCGCGTTCACGATCACGGTCACGGTCTCGATCACGATCACGTTCACGGTCGCGATCTCGATCACGATCACGATCTCTTTCTTTATATCCCAAACCACGTCCCCTATCCGATCTATCACGATCTTTGTCACGATCCTCTCTATCTCTATCTCGTCGTCTGTCTAATAACGAGTCACGTTTTTCCTTACGTCTTTCCTCAACTGTCTTCTGTAATTCTGCCAGCTTTTCTCTGATTTTAATAAAACCAAGATGTAACTTTCCACCAAAATGATCAGCCAATCTTCTATCATTATCATGAATACCAAGATATGCGCTACACACTTCACACACTCTCAATTTTTGTTGCTGATAACTCGACGCTGGCATACTATTTCGATATTCTTGCTCAGCTTCATTCTTTTTCTTACGTAGTTCATCGATCTCACCCATCAGCTTCATAGATTCCTCAACAAAACCTTCTTCCCCTAGCTGTTCAGCCTTAGCTAATTTCTTACCAATCTCTTCGGCAAGAACATGTACATTGTTTGCTTTTGCTGCAACCTCTGCACTTAATTCTTCTTGTGTTTCTGCGAGACGTTGTTTTGCTTGTTCAGTACGACGATCGCAGTCCGCGATAAAATTTTGTAGATGTTCCATAGCCTAATGACAATGTATGTTTAAAAGATTTATTGTATATATATATATTTTTTTGTTTAACTGATTAGGTAATCAGGTAAAAAAATGCTTACATCGATATCATAAAAATGATCCTTCTTCTTTTGTGCTGCCTCATAGTCAGCCCGTAGGGCCAAGTCGTGAATCTGGGGGCATTCTCCCAGGTCCATGCGCTGCGATTTACAAATTAATTCATATTAAATTATTATATCTTCTTAACAAAGTAATCATTCTTATTTTTATATATGTATATATATATGTATATTATATATATATAATATATATATACATAATTAAACACCCTTTGCGAGACTTCAGTTGAGAAATCTTATTTGACAAGAGCAAGGTTGTTGGCTGCTCTGCATGTGAAATTAGTTTGAATTTATTATTAGAGATAAATTGTTTATCCAAGATCTCGGACAATATATAAAATCCCCCAAAGAGATAAAACCTAGGTAAAGTATTCATATTTCGCTTCTAATATTAAACATATCACCTTGTTTATGATTCCTTAGTTGAAATCAATATTTTATGTCAATACTCAATTTAATGAGTACCATACAAATAGGGATATATTTATTACTAAAAGTGAGATACATATACACACCCGTATATTTTTAAAAGATGATCTAAAAATGTTTCAAGACGAACTTATAAACTATAGCACTTGCACTAATGCGCTATTAAGAACGCATATGAAAAATCGCTCTCATCGGTTGATTCAATGGGTAAATTAACAATGTAGTTTTATACATAGAATTCACTTACAGAGTGGTAACACCTCTCCGCCTGACACGACAATGCGATGACAATGACGCTACAATCAGCATACACCTTCAGTTCACATGTTCATTTCTATGAAAGAACTTATATCCTAATAGTATATTACACTATTTACGTACGGCACGAACTGCCTTGCGAGACTGCTAAACGATTTAGAAAATCGAGTTGAATACGTACATCCAATGCTGAGGGGAATTTTGCTAATGGAACTGGCACGTTGTATAATTCCGCTTAATATTGTCTCTGCTTCATGCCATCTCTCACTTTTTCTTGTGGACATTTTATGTTTTGCAAATTGCCAATATCTTATTATTCCCACATTGAATTTATGATAAAAGGAAGGTTTTTATACGTTAATTATTACATATACATCAATATATATATATACATATATACATATATATATTTTTTTCTATTAGGTTCATATTAATGATGTCTGTACTCTTACAATTATTTTAATTATTAATTAAACCGATCATAAATATAGAGACCTGAAATTCAACACTAAATATCCCTTATAAACATACACATGTATTCAATTAATTGCGTCATTCTACAGTTTTATAGAAAAAAAATTAATGTATAACTTTTAAATTACTCATAAAAAATAAAATAAAAAAAAATAAATAAAAAAAAGAAAGTAAAAGAAAAATGATTTTGCCTGATTTTTTGATTGTATAATAATAAGTTAAAGTACATTAGATTATATAGTGAAGTCAATTACATTTGAGAGCTAAAATCCAAGAAAATATACTATTTTATGTTTTCATGGCAATTAGCAAGTCTTACTTACAGATCAGTGCTTCATTTCCTGTACCCATAATTCCAAGGTTGGTTTTTCATATATGTATATACTTAAAATAAACTTCATTTTCTACCTGCCATAAATGGCATTGTTAGTAAGAAGCGACTGTAAGACATCATCGCATGAATCAGCATGATGCTACTCACCAACTTACACGCCTTTCAGGGTCTGGGAATATTAAATGCGGTACTCAGCCTCACCACCATATAGAGTGGTAGAGAGGCTGAGACAGCCGCTTACCATATTTTTTTGTCAATCAAATTAACACCTAATACTTTAATTATGTAATAATAATCAAATTGTATATGTAATACGTACGTCCTTTTCGCTTTCAGTACTTACAGTAACGCGCATGTGAGAGTGACAAGTACAACACGACATATGAGCGGACAATACTCGCAACAATATTGTACAATGGATCAGATTGACTTTGCTTTTTCCAGAGACTCTGGAAATAGAACTGTGGTTACGTTGGTATTAGTATCTGAATATCATTACTTTCGTGCGCATTCGTCGTTAATATTTCATTTCGGTTTGTACTCTGCGTAGTTAGCCAACGCGTTACCTTCGATGATAGAAATCACTAAGGGTATTTGTTAACTGTGATATACATATTATTATCAATATTAAATGATAATAATATTTTTCAAACCTAAGTTTTTTTTCCATTTTTTTCTCTTTCTCTCTCTCTCTCTTTTTTTTTTATTTTTTTTATTTATTTTTTTTTTTTTTAAGAAAAACTTCTTAATATCAAAAGTAACTATAAATATATAATATATAATATACTTACTGATATTCCTGCATTTATCAATTAAAAATCTCTGAATTTTTTATTTAATAATTGTAAAGTTTGACATCAAAAATTTTAAACTAAATACCAATATGTTTCACATAACAAACACCCTTATGACCAATTCGCACGATATGACAATGAAATGCGCGAAGCAGTGGATGTTGCATCATACAAGTACATAAGAGTATATATTAAACTTCTTAAGATTTATTATATATTGTGTGCATACTTAATCTTTTGCACTTGGGAAATATCAAAAATATATAATCTAACTACTTTTTTTATTTATTTATTTTTTTTTATTTTTTATTTATTTATTTATTTATTTATTTTTTTTTTTAATTATTCTGACTACGTCATCATATAGCAGCTATTGTGCTAATAAAATATATATATATATGTATGTATATATATATATATGAGCTGTAAATTATTTAAAAATATACTACTACCCTGTGCTACAAAATCTCGGTGTTATATAGTGTAATTTGATTCTTAATGAAAATCTTCAGGTACAGAAATATCAAAACACCACTGTACTTGTACGCTTATAAATTACAATAAGGAGAGAAGGTTTCCTTATAATCTAAATTTGTCAAAATCTTAACAAAGAAGCACACCACCTAGCAAAATTGAGACACAAGATAGATTTAGAGAAGAAAACGGGAGATACAAATAGATTTTTTTATATTTTTATTTTTAATAATAGAAAGGACATGTAGAAATCGATAATTGATAAAATTTAACATACAGATCACATTAAATGTATACATCAGAAAATTAAATAAGTTGACCATAAGAAACTCATATATGCTTGTATTTGTGATATATGTATGCCAGTGGTGTGCTATATTTTAATTTCGAATTAGATAATTTCATATTGTACTCACCGTTGAAGAAAGTATCTCGTGTGGACAGCATGCCAGGAGAAAACTCTTGCAGACCTTCGGATCGGAGTATTTCACTTGAAATTTGTTATTTTCACCTATAGAGCAAAAAAGAAATAAATAATATTTGAAAATTTTCCAAGCTTCCTACATATATATATATATATATATATATATATATATATATATACATATATAATATATATAATATATATAATATATATATAATGTATGTATGATGTATTTGCACGTATGTGTGTGTATGTGTTGATAAACGATCAATATGGCCTCGTGTCACCCATCTTGTGTCGATAATTAAATTTCATTCGTTCACTTTTGAGATTTAATCACTGGAAATAATAATAACAATTTGATGAATAATATATTTAATAATACCTACCATTTCGACCTGTTCCCATTAATTGATCGAGCATCGCTCGCATCTGGTCGTGTGCCGTCATTTTTTTCTCAGTATTACAACCTTCAGAAACGCACAACGAACGAACAGAGAACACAGCCACGCCACCGATTTCGACTTTCGAGATATCATCAAAATATATCGATCCATAAAACACGAAGTATATATTTCACTGAGATTACACACTCGCCTATTAAAATTATTTAACACCGAACTATTATAGCGCCATCTATCTAGTATATTATAGTCACTATATTCTCATTTTCATAGAATATTTCTAGTACTTTTTTTTACTTTGTTTTCTTTTTTCTTTTTACGAACGTATCAAACGATCGAATAAATAAAATAATTATCATGCC
>NC_066596.1:5735000-5740000 GCF_905475345.1 Vespula vulgaris | reverse complement strand
GGCGCGGTGACTCACAATCGTTTTCCTTTGCATTTTCGTCCTTTCTTTTTCGTTTTCAAGCGTTCATTTTTCTTCTTTTCGTTTTTCCATTTTAAAAATGTATACACACTTTGTTTGATGTTTGAATCGATCAACGCAAATTTTGTGTATTAATTTTTTCGTCATAATTGAACGACTACTCTTGAAAAGTCACTTTTGCAAATTCATAAGCTCAATTTTTTAAAATTTCATTTTCGAATCGATCGATGCAAATTTTGTATATTAATCGTTTTCATAATAATTGAGTTATTACTCTCGAAAAGTTTGCAACATTTTTACGAGTTCATAACCTCAATTTTTTAAAATTTCATTTTTCAAATCGATCGATGCAGATTTTGTATATTAATTTTTTTTTTGTCATCTCAATTTGTATAAAAAAAAAGAATATTATTTGATTGAAAATACTAAAAATTCGATGATCGTTGATCGAGCAAACGTAACGCGTATATCATATTCTTCCAGATCTATTTTCCTTTTCCTTTTTCTTTTATCTCTCCAAAAATCTCTCATTATATAATTTCTTTCATCTTTTTCTCGGTTCAGATCTCTATTTTTATTCACAATCATATAGCGAAAAAGGGGTATAGATAACGATCGCAACGCCAAGATGGCGCGGACATATAATTAAAACGCCTTTTTTGCTGTTGTATACAATAGCGAACGATCCAGTGCTTCAAGTTTTCGATAGAAATAGATAAAGAAAAAACGAAAAGCAAAAAAGAAATAAAAGGTGCGATAGATTTCCAACGGACAAATTTTACAATCCATGTTTTTCATGAATTAAATTTTTCTTTCTTCCTTCCTCTGCACATCCCTCCCCCACTATCCATTTCTTTCTCTCTTTCAACAAAAAATATTCGATCAAAAATACATACTTCTCTTATATACGCATATTAAATATTTTTAACAAAAAAAAAAGTCACATTATATGCATGTACATACATATAATTCCGTCATTTATCCGTTTCTATCGAAACTTTGAGGTTAGGGGTTCGATAATGAGGTGGTGGTGGTGATGGTAGTGTTGAGTGGTAGGAGGAGATTGGTAGTGGGGTGGAGGCGGTATTGGTTGTGGAGGAATGGAGGGGGTAAGTGTAGGGTTAGTTATCCAGCCTCTCTTGAATTCACATTAAAAGTCTGTTGAGGGGGTGGGGGCGGGGGGCAGCGGGGACGGGGACATTTGTTCCGTGGCTAACCAGCTGTGCGTTCAAGTACGCGCTTTGATTTTTTTTTGGGGTTTTTTTTCGACGCAAAAGCATTTCTTTTTTTTTTCCTTTTTTTTCTTTTTTTTTCGTTATAAATGCGTCTCCTAGATAAATATAACACACCTAGTATATAGGTAATAATTCTCTGTTAAAATCATAATATATCCCATTTACGCAGAAGGAATAATGTTCGTCGTTATTATTAATTTTTTTTCCTCTGTTTTGCTGCTTTTTTAGGAGGGAAGGGTTTTTTTTTTCTTTTTTCTTCATTTTCATCTCTCTCTTCCTCCTTCTCTCTCTCTCTCTCTCTCTCTCTCTCTCTCTCTCTCTCTTTCTTTTTTCTCTCTCTTTTTCTTTCTCTCTCTCTCTCCCTCTCTCTCTCTCTCTCTCTCTCTCTCTCTCTTTCAATCACCGTCAGGCTTACCGCACATTAGAGAAAGAGTAATAGAAAGAAAGAGAGACAAAAAGAGCGAGAGAGATTATCTCCGTCCAGCAATAATATGTGTGAGACATCCATAATAATATATAATATCTAAAAAATTCACATATTTTTTTAAATACTACATTTACTTTCATGAGACCTTTTTTTTCTTCTTTTTTTTTTCTTTCTTTTCGGAATAGTACACCGATATTCCTGTGATAGATTCTTTTACTTTTTTTCCTTTTTAGGATAACTCTTTGAAGATACTATGTTATTCGACAAGTAGTAGTAACTTCCCTGCACTCTTGTTGACATCGTGTTTTTTTTGTTTGTCCTGTTATTTCTGCTTTTCTTTTTTCTTTTTTCTCTCTTTTTTTTCCTTTCTTTAGCGTAGTTTTCCTTCCCGTTCTTTCGTTACGTTTCTTATTTTGCCTTGTGTCTCGTTTTGTTCTGTTGTCTTGTTTTATCATTTTTACAATTTTTTTTTTTTAATAAACATATATATATATATATATACATACATGTACAGGAAGAGCCGAAAGTTCCTAGATGGATCAAAAAAAAAAAAAAAGAGAAAGGGTTCACAAATAATTTTTTTAAAGAATTCAATTACCACGCCCTTTTTCCTAGATACTTTTCGGTTTCTCCAGATAAACTTGTTATATTGCAATCTGAAAGAAAGAAAAAAGAAAAAAAAAAAAGAACATTGGCATAAAAAATATCACAATTCAGAGTCATTCATTTTTAAAATCGTCTAGGAACTTTCGGCCCCATCCTGCATATATATTTATATATACATATATACACATACACATATATACATGCATATATATGTATATGTACATCGATACAATTGATGCACGAAGATTCGTGATGCGCAATATGGCGTAGTACGATCTGTAAAATACATATATTTGACGAATAATGTAAACACATATTCGTATAGTTATATTTTCTTTTAGACTCTTTTTTGTAGATTTTGTTTTCACGCGTTTATTGAAATCCTGCATAACTTCAATTTCATTCTTCTCTAAATCTGACGATCTTATTTTAATAAGTCCGAAAATCACGATAATGCGAAGTTTTAATAATTAATTATGGCAAATGGCATGGAGGAGGAGTTACTTACAAATATTTGTTATTTCTGTATTGTTTTTTTCATTCTTTTGTAGTTGTTGTTCTTATTGTTGTTGGTCGATAAACCTCGAAAATTAATATTTCACATTTGAGAACATATACATGTACGACGCCATATTGAAAGGAATATATCTGACGTGTGTCTCGTTAAAGTAAATGATATTATTTTTCTTTCTACTTCTTCTTCTTCTTCTTCTTCTTCTTTTTCTTTTTCTTTTTCTTCTCCTCTTTCGTGTATCAAATAACAACAATATCGAACAAAATAACTATTATACAAAAAAGAAAAAAAATTATTTCCAAGCTGCTTATACCGATAATGCGTGTAAGTTAATATATATATATATAAACATACGTATACAATTCATATACTCATGGTACTGCATGCGATATAGTTCATTAATTAATTAATCAAACAATTATTATAGAGCAGTGATAACAACGATAACAATTAACAGCAACAATATATTCGCGAATTATTTCAACGCGTTAGAAAGAGAGAGAGAGAGAGAGAGAAAGAGAGAGAGACAGAGACAGACAGACAGACAGAAAGAGATAGAGAGAGAGAGAGAAAGAGAGAAAGATAGACAGAAAGAGAGAAAGAGAGAAAGAGAGAGAGAGAGAGAGAGAAAGAGAGAAATGATTTTAACAGGTTCGACCGGCAACATATATAAATTCTCGAGATACTCTTTATGTGCTTGCAAAGTTTTTTAAAACAATGTAAACCTAATATAAACTGCGGTTTCAAAATATCAAATAAATTTTACGTGTGTTTGCAATATTATATATGTATATAAATGTATATGATTTTTTCTGTGTGTATGCGCATGTGTGCGTGTGCGTGCGTGCGTATGTGTGTGTATGCGCGCGTACGTATATGTATATGGTATAGAAAAAATTTTTTATCGTCGACTTTGTACACACAGGTTGCTCAAATTCGCTTGCAGTTTTCACGATCAAATTCGACCCTGCATGTTTTTTTTATTCTTCTCTTTTTTTTTCTTTTTTTTTTTTTATATTTTTTATTTTTTTCATTTCTTTTGATCAAAAGTACCCCAAAGGTGGCGTCAAAAATTTCTAAATGATTTTCCAACATATCAATTATTATTTTTTTCGGCTGAATTTTTCAACCTTCCAGTGTAGTTGAACCTGTAGTTTTTTAATTTGACCAAAAAAAAAAAAAAAACAAATATATATATATGTGTCAAAAAAAAGAAGTCTAGAAAAAATGTTTTCTATTATTTCCTAGAAAAAAAGAGTTAATTGATTTGTAAAATCGTTTGTGGAAATTTTGACCACGCCTAAGGACTTTTGCATACCCTTCTTCCCCACCTACCCGTATATGTACATGTATATTATGTATTTCTCTCTCTTTTTCTTTTTTCTTTTTTTTTTTTTTTTTCGTTCAAATTCGTAACATGGAAACACGTGTCGATAAGAAGAGTGTCTTAATGTCTCCCATAACGCATATCTATTATGAATTTTACGTATACATACATACATACAAACATACATAACAAACATACATAAGTACATTCATACGTAAATACATATGTAATATCGTTGGAAAAAGAGACATTTTCTTTTTCTTGTCAGAAAGTAAATTTTGGAAATATCTTATTTTTTGGGAAATGAATTTCTTTTCTTTTCTTTTCTTTTTTCTTCTCTTTTCTTTTTCTTTTATTTTATTTTTTGTCTTTTTCCTCAACCAATATTATATCGATAAAAAGAAAGATATATGTATGTATATAACGTAAAACAATATGGCGGCCATTTTTAATCCTCCATTAATTCGTACGACTACAATATCGTGATATTGTAATGATAATACGTGGATCGTTGAAAGACACACACACACACATATATATATATGTATATATATAAATTTTTTTAACGCGTTAATCATTGATTATCATTATCGTCATCATTATAATTATAGTTATCATCGTTATTATCGCTATGCATCACGTATAATTTTCAGGGAGGGAGACACTCTCCTCCGTGCGCGTGTATTTGATGTGCTTAGCTTTCGGTCAAGGTCAATTAGCGCAAATGACATAATAAATCGTAATTGATATAATAAATATATATTCAATTGACATCGAGGCAAACCTATGTGTATATATATATATGCTTTTTCCTTTCTTTTCTTTTTGTTTGTTTGTTTTCTTTGTTTTGTTTTGTTTTCAGAAAAAAAAACA
>NC_066596.1:5707500-5730000 GCF_905475345.1 Vespula vulgaris | reverse complement strand
GAAAAAGTACAAATAAAACTAAACGAATTATCCTTACCGTATTTGTACCCTCCACGAGGTTCGGTTGTCTACCAAATCCAAATTCCTTCTTCCCCGAGAATACCTCGTAAATCAATTTCCCGTTGAACACTGCGATTTTTGGCTTATACTTTCGCAACTTCTCTAACAGTATATGACTACCTGTTGAAAAGAGAAGACAGAAAAAGATTGTAGAAAAGAGAAATGACGAAGCCCCCTCCAAAAAAAAAAAAAAGAAAAAGAAAAAACGACATTGTTTTCAATTCGATCGTACGTGTGCACCAATATACATATATTCTCTATAATCTATTAGTATAGAGAAGTTTCCATCGTTTAAAATCGATACGTTTACTGGCAATTAATATTCCACTTTCTAGATATGTATATGTATATTCATATGAATGTGCATGTAGGCGTGTATATGTTTGTATGTATGTATGTATGTGTCTGTGGAATTAGCTTCGGTAAACTACCTACATTAGGATCAGTAATTTATCAATTATGTTCAATGCAGAGTGAATAATCCAAAATCATTCAATTTACACCAGGGATACATTGCTACCTATCAAATCCCTTTACGCGATTGGTTAATGAGATATCTTTTCGTGCGACGATCTTTGATTCCATTGCCATTGTTGATCATACTTTCTTTACATAATTGTATCGTTCATTGATCATTTATTTTATTATTATATTATCCTACCAATTCGTACATGTTTTTCATTCGTAGAGTTTTCTCAATTAATCAGGTCTATTTTTTCGATCTCTCTTATAAAAGTTTTGATTTTCTTTTCTTTCTTTCTTTTTTTTTTTTTACCTTTTTTCTCTCTCTCGTTTTTTTTACCATGAAATTATTTTACGAATTTTTTATCGTAGTATTTCAAAAATTTTTCGGTTTATCTTTCGGTCTAGTAAAATCTGATTTTTCTTTCTTTCTTTCTTTCTTTTTTTTTTCTTTTTTTTTTTTTTTTTAATTTTATTTTATTTTCCTCTTTCTTCTCCTCTCGTGAAACAATCCATAAGTTTTGTACCACAGTTTAGATTGGCCAATTTGCAATGGAACTATATCATATTTAAACTAACGTTGGAAACTCCTTTCTTCATATCTACTATTCGAAATTTCTTCTTTCAAGTTGTACAGAATGAGACAAAAGTTACCAGGTGCGACAAAAAGTTTCCTAACCTGTCAAAAAGATTTCCTAAATGACTTTGAATATCAATTACCCTATATTCCCACATCCTTTATAAGCTAATTCTTTTTTTTTTCATTTTTCAGATTACAAAGTTACAAGTTTTTGCGATCCGAAACAAAAGAAGAAGAAGAAACAGAACGAAAAAGAAATTTTCGTAAAAAAGTTAATCTTGATGGGTTAAAAAAAAAAATAAATAAATAAAAAAAAAAGAAAAACAAAATAATAAATAGTTGCAAAATGATCCGATCGTTACAATCGCTTCGTCTCGTCCTTTTAAAAATATATAAATAAAATAATTTCGATGATATCCAAAGTCTAGTATAATAAATAATTTATTAATCGCACGTTTCATTATATATGTATGATGTATAGGGATTTTTAATGAGGAAACGTTGGCCCGATTTGATTCATTCGATACTTTGAGCGATAAATCGATGACAAAGAAAATTTTTCACGTGGATGGGGTATCGGTTGAAACCTATTAAGATAAGTTTCTTTATCTACATCGTGTGCGCGTGAACCGTTCAGACATTTTTATCAAATAGATTCGTTTTTCAATTGTCGTGTGTGTCTATACGTGTGTGCGTGCGTGTATCACACGTTATATCACGTCGTATCAAATAAAATCTTCAAAAATATACCTTGTGGGTAAGTTATTGCGTAAATAATTTCTTCTTTTTTTATTTTATTTTATTTTATTTTATTTTTTTTTTTATTTCGTTACTGCACATATTTTTATATAATTTATTCGTAGATGCAATCGAGAAATGTGTTGTTACGCGGTAACACGTTGTTACTTTGATTTTATAAATTCCGCATGACAATTTGATTGCGGTATTATTGAATATAATTTTTCGAACGTTTCACGAAACAACAAAAATTATGGTATTTTTGCTTACGTACGTGCATTTCCTTTGTTCCGAAGTATTTTTATATTTGGGAACATTTGGAATTATTTAAAAAAAAAATTGTTTTTTTTTGTTCTCTTTTTTTTTCCTATAATGAAACAAAGAAAGAAGTTAAATAAGTATACACACACACACACATCGAACAATATTACCGAGAATCGTTTTCTCTTTCTTTCTTTCTTTCTTTGTTTCAAAGCTAATAAATAAAACACCTCGATAGGTAGAGTTCATTCGTAATTGTTTCTTTTTCTTTTTCTTTTCTTTTCTTTTTTTTTCTTTTTTCTTTTTTTATATGGTCGCAATGGTCTCGCGATAATATTCCTAAACTTGTTTAAAATTTTTGCACACATACATGTTTGATAGATTTCTATATTCTACAGGGTGGACCACTCGAAAAGTTCCCGGCTTTGTTCTCTTTATTATTTTTCACTTTAAGAACGAAGAGATTTACGCGTGCGGAAAACAATAAAACGGGAAAAGAAAAAGAAATTAGCTGAGAACTTTCCAATGGTCTTACTTAGTACAGAACCAACCAAAACTTTCTAGGTGGGCCACAAGTCTCAAAAGGCGATGTATAAAATTCGTGATTATACTTTTTAAGTTTGTCAGATACTTAGTTTTATGAACTAAGATTGTAATCTTATAATCCGGAAAAAAAGGGATGATAATAATCAATTTTTTAAATAATTATTTAGTAATCTTTGGCTCATCTAGGACACGTATATATTTTTTCTTTTTTATACTCGCTTAAGTATATTTTGATATACCCCGTATACATACACTATGTCTTGTATATGTACGTACGTATATATATTTGTATTGTAGATTTTACCAACCTTCTTTAATTTCTTTTCTCGTAAGATCGGCACTGCCTTTTGTGGCACGTGCCACCATATTCGTGAAACCAATTCCAAGTCGTAACAATTTGTAGTCATCGTCGGCTGTCAAAGGTTCAGGCGTAAGTCCACTCAGGTGTAAACATTTCCCTGTAAAAATATAATAGAAAAGTAAATTATAAAAAGGCAATTAATAAGCGAATAAATAAACGAGAAGTGGGAAGTCTGAATTAAACTGAAGATTTATATTTATATTTAAGACATTGTATTTTAAATCGAGTGGGCGCGCGCGCTATCACCCACACCCTTTTCTCTTATCCCTTTGAATCTATTTTATGAGAATGATATCTATTAATATCGACTAAATAACGATTTAAAAGCGATTACACATACATCTAATAATATAGACATATACGCGCGTATATACGCACGCACGATTCCCCTGTTTTTATAATAATAATAATAATAATGATGATGATGATAATAATGATAATGATAATAATAATAATAATAATAAGTAATAGCTTCGCGATCGAAACGATACGTTTAGTTTCAAACAAAAGAGAAAAAAAAAGAAGATAATAATAAAAACGGTAACAAAGAATGGTATAAAAATGTATCTAGTGATTTTTATAAATCGATTATACCCTTTTTTTTTACCGAGACTAATTTTTCGACACAATTTAAAATAAAAATAAGCCTAACTTTTGTGGTATTACGGGATTTGCTTCTGGAAAATAAAAAAATATATATATATATAAAAAAAGAAAAGATCAAAAAAAAATTAACCAAAAAAATTTCGAAAAGGAATATATAATTGATATATAAATATGTATATATATATATATATACATATAAAAAAGAGGGATCATTTGAGAACTTTCGATACACCCTGTATTTTTTCTACGAAGTTTTCTCCCTTCCCTCCGTGCTCTCGCACCCTTCTCTCACCCCTTCCCTTTTTAGATGTCGTATTCTTTCGAAATTCTTCAAATTTATTCGCGTACGTTTCTCGGAATACCCTTAGAAAGATTGAGATTTATGAGATACTTTTTTTGGGATTTTTGATTGGTCGGTCTGTCTGTCTATCTGTCTGTCGGTCGGCGGCCATTATACCGTCGTCTTCTATCTCTCTTTCTCTCGGTCTTTTTCGGTACTTTTCGGTTTCTCTATCTCTATCCTTCTCTCTCTCTCTCTCTCTCTCTGTTTTTCTCTTTCGGCCTTTTTCGGTAATTCTCGGTTTCTCTATCTCTCTCTATCTCTCTCGGCCTTTTCCGGTACTTCTCGGTTTCTCTATCTCTATCTCTTCTCTGTCCCTCTCTCTCTCTCTCTCTTTCTTTCTCTTTCGGCTTTTTTCGGTACTTCTCGGTTTCTCTCTCTCTCTCTCTCTCTTCTGACAAAGTCGTCGTCGTTGTCGTCGTCGTGTCGTCGTAGGACGTCGTCGTCGTCGTCGACGACGACGACGACCTACTACAAACGTATATAGCACGACCTTGGAGAACTTCGAAACAAAGTTGAACGCTCGTCCGTGACCGTTACACGCTTTCAAACGCAACATGTGCACTTTTCAAGTTAGGAAAGAAAGAAATAAAGAAAGAAAAGGTCGCTTTTACGATCCACCGGGATGCTTGGGCTTGTTAGTTTCGTACGATATAGAAAGAAAGAAAAAGAGTGACGGAGAGAGACAGAGACAGAGACAGAGAGACAGAGATAGAGGTTATCTACAGGGCGGGCCAAAAATTTCTAGGTTAAAAAGTTGCTTCAGGTTTGAAGAAGTTTTATGATCTCAATGAAACAATGAAAATTAACCTAAAAAAAGATCAGTATGTCGAGAGAATACGATTGATTGAGACTTACAAAAAAAAAAAAAAAGAAAAGAAAAAAGAAAAAAAAAATAATGAACGATCATCGTAAGTACATCTGTTGGAAGATAAAACGACTTACTTCATTATCTTCAAACCTAACTACAACCCTAACTTCACTCTGTGACCTAACTCGAAGAAAGTTTTTTTCTTTCTTTTTTCGAAAGTTTCAAACGATCGTTACGTTTATCCTTCCTTCTTACTTCCCCATCCTTCCTTCCTTCCTTCCTTCCTTCCTTGACTTCTACATCATCCACCTTTACTTCTTACCCTCTTCGCCCCATATTTGCCCGTTTGAAATCTATAGACTATCAAGGATACGATCATTGGGAATAACTACGAGTGTTATTTGTCGGTCGGTAAAGTAGGAAGGTGGATTATCTTAAGAAAAGTTAAACGAATTATATGGCGCGACCTACATTTTTAGCAACGTTTTTATATTGAATCCTATACGTACCTACGTACGTACATACGTATGAACCAACCAACCAACGAACGAACCAACGAACGAACCAACGAACGAACCAACGAACGAACCAACGAACGAACCAACGAACGAACGAACGAACGAACGAACGAACGAACGAACGAACGAACGTAGGTATACCTCGTAGGTCGTAGATGAGGAGGTGCAGGAGGAGGAAGAGGAGGAGGAGGAGGGTCGTGGGAGGAGCAGGAGAGAGAGAAAGAGAGAGAGAGAGAGAGAGAGCAGGTGAAAATCGATGAGAGGAGACGAGAGAGAGAGAGAGAGAGAGAGAGAGTAGAGCGTGAAAAGCGCGGACCGCGCCTGAAAAATCAATTTTCGCAGTCTTTTTTTCTTTTTCTTCCTTTTCTTTTTTTTTCTTGCTCAATGATCCTGTCGGACGAATTTCTCTTCTTCGTTTACAATATGTATGTAAGTTAGTCGTGCACAGAAAAAATACGTGAAAAGTCCTTTAGGATTAATAGGATATTTAAGAAAGATCTGAAATCTATATGAGTAATGAGAACCCTTGGTCAAGGGGTTCTCAATCGGTTAAATAAATAATTATAAATGAAAGAATTATTAGGTTAGTGAAATTCAATGGACGTCAATGCACGTACTACGAGTTTGGGATTATTTCTCTCTTTTTTTTTTCTTTTCCCTTTCTTTTCTTCTTGTTTGTTTGCTTGTTTGTTTGTTTGTTTGTTTTTTCTTTTCTTTTTTTGCATTGTACGAAAGCTTTGATCGTTGAAC
The DNA here is from genome assembly GCF_905475345.1 of Vespula vulgaris. NCBI lineage: Eukaryota > Metazoa > Arthropoda > Insecta > Hymenoptera > Vespidae > Vespula > Vespula vulgaris. The sequence goes on along the minus strand of NC_066596.1, from coordinate 5,723,967 downwards.
CGACGTCAACGAACCGCCATCTTGGATCTGTAAGATCTCTCAATACTCGTTAGTCGTATTAGGCAAGCAAATTATTACTTTCTTCTTGAAGTGAAGTCACAATTGATACTGGATTGGGTCAAAAGTTGAGTCTTAGGTCGAAAGTTTCTGGAGGAAGGTCAAAAAAAGGAATGTTCTTAGATGATATTTAAAAAATCAGCTACTCCTTCTAGACAGATCTTTTTTTTAGACGTAGTTTTACAATTTCGAAAAAAAAAAAAAGAAAGAAAATTCGAGATTGTCGATCGTCACGAATATCTTCAAGACACTTTCACATAGAGAACATCCTAATCCTAAGCACTAGTGCAAAATTTTTTTCAGACGTCTATAATCGTTATTACATGACTAATTATGAGCAGACTTAATTAAGACCAGAGCGAACGTTCGAGATGATATTGTTAAGGGGTAGGGAGGTTGGAAGCTGAGACGACGACGACGACGACGACAACGACGACTATGATCAAACTCGACGAAAAAGATCGTAGATAATTACGAAAGGATCGAGATCAATAACATTTTCTTAATAATTCTTCGATCCGTGATAAAGTAAATCAACTGACGATGAGTCGATGGACACATGTATAAAACTTTTTTTTTTTTTGTAAAAATAAATCCAGTGCGTTGTAACATCTTGCAGGAGAAAATCTGTAAAAGTTGAGGGTTGCGGAATGGGAGGATAGATGGATAGAGGGGTAGAAGGGGTGGAAAGGTTGAAGGAGTTGGGGGTGGTAGTGTTGGTGGTGCTGGTGCTGGTGCTGGTACTGGTACTGGTGCTGGTGCTGGTGTTGGTGCTAGTGCTAGTGCTGATGCTGGTGGTATATAGTAGGAGATCCTAGAAGCACAGGGTACGTGCACGGACTGTAAGCTGCTATCGAGCGGATAGACGTGCGACATTTCCCCGTCTGGCCCCTCGAACCTTCTTCCCAACCCTATCTTTCCCATCCTCTTTCATCTCTTCCTCTCTTGGACCCTTCGCCTGTCGTTATCTCTCTCTTGTGTGGGTGGAAAGAAGAGAAGAAGGCAACACTCTTCTTTCCTTCTTCCCTGAACCTTCATTTTCTTTTTCTTTTTTTTTCTATCTAGCTCTCTTTCTCGTCTTCTTCCTCCTACTCTTTCTCCCCTCCTACTCCTCCTTCTCCTCTTCCTCTTCCTCTTCCTCTTCCTCTTCCTCTTCCTCTTCCATTTCCTTTTCGTCATCTCTTTCCTTTTGCTCGGAGAAGAACCCTACGCCAAAATCGTTTCACCCTTTATCCAGGTCTCACTCCCTTTCTTTCTATCCCCTCTCTACCTTTTTCTCTACCAACCTCTTCTTCTCCTTCACCCTTCTCCTTTTTCTTCTTCTTCCTCTTCTTCTTCCTCTCTTTTTTTTTTTTATTTTTCTTTTTTCCTTTTTTCTTCGTCCTGACACAGCCGCCGCCTCATTATGGTTACCATCGCTCTAGAAACCTTCCAATCTCCACTAGGCTCCTTCTATTTCACCATCATCCTACTTTCGAGCACGGTATCGTCTTAGATTTTCTTCTTCTTCTTCTTCTTCTTCTTCTACTTCTTCTTCTTCTTCTTCTTTTGTCTTTCTTTCTTTCTTTTTTCTTTTTTCTTTTTCTTTTTTTTTTTATTTTTTCATTGCACAACACGCTCACCTTCCTTTTCTTTTTGTCATTATCTTCGTCACTGTAGTATCATGGATTTTGTTACTTATTGTCCCACTCGTTTTATTTTCTTTTTTTCGTTTCAGTTTTTTTTCTTGTTTTATCTTTTCTTTTAATCGATACTATCAGTAGAATGTGTATATGTACATACATATATATTTTACAACGTGATAAATTTAATATATACTTTAAATTTGTGATTATTGAAATTTAAATTATTATTATTATTATTATTATTATTATTATTTTTATTTTTATTATTATTATTATTACTATCGTAAAAAGAAAGATATATAATATAATATTACGAAAATAAAAAAAAATAATAACAATTATTATCATTATTATTATTCTATGAAATTTTGTCTCAATTATATATTACATATGAGTTCACAAAATACACATACACACACATATATTCCCCCTCAATGATAATTATTTTTTCATAACCAATACTACATCATATAACACATATCATGTATTAATATATTACTATAACATTTATTATTAACATTACTCTAATATAACCCCCACTCTAATAAACTGGAAATAATAACAATAATAAAAATAATTATAACATCACGACAAATTAAGAAAAAAAAAAAATCACGCGAATCGTATGATATACAATAGTATAAATATAATTATATTATTAACAAATACCATGTACCGTATCCCCAATACATTGAAAATTGTATTATCAATAGTATCATATTATATACGTACATATACACACGCGTATTTAGAGATAGATCTATCCCTTGGTTTGGAGTCCTCGTGAAAGAGATCGAAGAGGCGCGCCTTGGCAATGCAGCGGAAAGTTTCGTCGGTCACGTTCAACTTTCTCGCCGTTTGTAAAATATAGCAGTGCGCGAGAGAGGCCGAGGAAAGAATTGGGTCGTCGACCGAGTGCCCTCCTCTTGGTGTCGGCGCGAACTCCGCGAAAAGATAGAAAGAGAGTTGGTAGAGGGAGGTAGAGGGGGTTGAGGGCGCAGAAAAGGGTGGGAGAGGGGGAAGGGTAGGGGTAGGAGGTAGAAACCGTCGCGGTCATCCCCCAACGAGGGTGAAAACTTTTTTCTCCGACGACGCGCTATACAACTGAGAACTACTACTACTACTACTGTTGCTACTGCTACTGCTACTATTGCTACTATTGCTACTACTACTACTACTACTATTACTACTACTACTACTGTGCAGATCTTGAAACGAACCAACCAAACTAATTCACAACTCTCAATTTCTTTTTTTTTCTCTCTTATTCTTATTTTTTAGTTTCTTTATTTCTATTTTTTTGTTTCCTTTCTTCTTCCTTTTTTGTTTGCCTCTTCCTTCTCTTTTCTTTTTTCTTATCTATTTTTGCAGTTCTTTTCTTTTTACCTTCTTTTTTTTTTTTTCTTTTCTTGTTTCCCGTTTCGTTTTGTTTTGTTAGTTGTTTTCTCTCCGAGAGTTCGAAACTCTTATTTTTATCGTTAACCATTGAGAACGATCTCGTTTGTGTTTCATCTGATCCGACGTTTTAGATCGAATGAAATTTATTTAGAAGATCGACAAATCACTGCGGTGTGATAATACTTGGTTTGTTTGCTGTATGTGTGTTCATATATATATATATATGTATAAATATATATATATTATATATATATTGTATGTATGTGTGTATATTGTATCACTCGTGAAATTGATTACCTTTCGTTCGGCACAGTAGATTGAGTTATTATCGGTCACAGGATTAAAATCAACTATATCTTTTTTCGAAACACTATCATTACAAGAACGTAATATAAAATTACGATCGACTATAATCTCATTTCTTTCTTTTTTTTTTTTTCTTTTTTTCTCACTCTGTTTTTGGAGAAGAACAGTATCAACTAAAAAAAAAAAAAAAAAGAGAGGAAACACACCACCGAATAGATAAACGAGGGATAATGAATTCCGTTAATTATAATAGCAACGTAAGATGAAAAAATCCGATCGAGATGTCAAGGTAAAAAGAGAACGAAAAGAAAAGAAAATACGAAAAAAAAAAAAGAAAGAAAATATCATCGAATGAATATGATCGATCGATCAGCAAGCACACTTTTTTCTCTTTCCAAAAAAAGATAATGACAAACTTACGAAAGCGACGATCATTCAAGCTTCCAAATTAAAAGTCTTACATCAACGATCGCAACAACGATCGTATACACAGATACACACGCGAAATCAGAATCCCACCGATAGGACACTTCTTTTATCAAAGATCATCGAAGAAAATATCGTTTGAAAAGGTCGATCGATGACAAAAACGTATGAGAGGAAATATCACTTCCCCTTGGAATATATGAATCACTAGGCCACATACAACTGACCTCACAACGACGACGACTACGACGATAATGACGACGATGACAACAATAACAACAACAACACCACCATCATCACAATCACCAATGCCATTTTAACCCTTTTCCCCAAAATCAGTAGCCTTCTAGCCCCGTCAGATCCAGCGAAACACAATCCACAAATATACTCAATGTTAGACTTAGACTGGGATCCAACGTAGAAATAGAGTCGTCGTTCTTGATCCCAACCACTCTGACCTATCGCAGAGAAGGAAGGAGAGAGAGAGAGAGAGAGAGAGAGAGAGAGAGTGAGAGAGAGTGAGAAGGAGATCGAGGGAGAGAGCAAGAGAAATTGAGAGAGAGAGAAAGAGAGAGACGGAGAGTATCCCTTGCCAAACGTGCGCCAGTTGCCGCAGCTTCCAACCTTTTTAACCCGTACTCGCCACCTGCATCCTCCCTCCGCCATACATTTCTACGCCCGCAGCCGTTGCCATTACATCTCCTCACCCTCCCCCATTTTTATCCCTCTTTCCCCTCTCTTCCAGTACTCTGGTATACTCTCTCTCTTTCTCTCTCTCTCTCTCTCTCTCTCTCTCTCTCTCTCGTACATGCGTATACATATATATGTACGTTAGCAACACACCAATCTCTCTCTTTCTCTCTCTCCCTTCCTCTCTCACTTACTCACATACATGCATATGTACATACACGTTAGTAACGCACCAACCTCTCTTTCTCTCTTTTATATATATATATATATATATATATATATATATATATATTTATATATAGATACGTATACGGTAGCAGTATACCATGTTCTTTATATATGTATATATGTTTTATATATATATTTTATATATATATATATGTGTGTCGTTTCTCTCTCTCTCTCTCTCTCTTTCTCTCTCGTAGGAACGACCAACCCTTCATACTTCCCGCCTCTCTACACCCAGCCATCGTTTGAATCCACGCACCCACACTGCCTCTCCTACTCCATCCCCAATGCTACCGCAAGCCCGGGAAAACCCTGGAAAATCCAGGAGCGTGTACCTAACTTCACTACAGGCGAATGTATGCGAATGAACGTGAGCGAACATTCTCTTCTCTTCTCTTCTCTTCTCTCTTTCTCTCTTTCTCTCTCTCTCTCTCTCTCTCTCTCTTTCTCTTATACTCTCTACCATCTACGCACGTATGTGTGTCATCTATGCATACAAAGTACTGGCAAGCAGGCACGTATGTAAAGCATCATGTATAATGTGAGCAAACTAGCCTTTATATATAAAATATATATATGCGTCTGTGTACGTGTATACGTACATATGTACATATATATATATATACACACACACACACATATACATACATACATACATACATACGATATATAAATATATATGTATGTATGTATATATGATATATGTATATACGTACGTATGTGTATATATATATATATATGTAGCATATGGGCGTGTGATATGGGCATTGCCCTGGCCGTTAGTGCGCAAAATTGTTTATTAAAGGCCCACCAAAAGCTTCGTTTATACTCTCTCTATCTCTTTCTATCTCTCCCTCTCTCTCTCTCTCTCTCTCTCTCTCTCTCTCTCTCTCTCTCTCTCTCTATCTATCTATCTTTCTCTTTTCAATGTATATATGTACGTAGGTAGTGAAGCGTTTTACAGATAAAACGTTGGGGCTTTCGATTCGGTCAAAATATTTTTAATCCATTGGGTCATCCCATGAAATTCACGACGGGCTCATTAAAAGCGATTTCCGGCTTGGTTAGGATAATGACAAGTAGGCGCATTTATTTTTTCTTCTATTCATGAAAATTCTTCGACCATCGCTCTCTCTCTCTCTCTCTTAATCTCTCGTTCTCTCTCACTCCAACCTTCTATATATCTCTCTGTTTTTATTTATCAATAGGATAAATCAAAAGTTCCTGGATAGAGTACGAATGAAGTTTCTAAATGATTTTGAAAAAAATCAATTGCGTTGTATTTTATTGTTGAGAGACTGATATTTACTCTATTTCTCTCTCTCTCTCTCTCTTTTATTTTATTCTACTTTATTTTATTTTATTTTACTTTTTTTTTTTTTTTAGATTGTAAATTGCAAAAAGTTTGTAAAGCTATAAGTTAAAAAAAAAAAAAAGAAAAGAAAAGAAAACTACAAGTCTTTCTCTCGGTAAAGTAGTATAATTAATTTTTATAATCATTTAGGAAGTTCTGTTTTTATTTTGCCTTTTTTTATTTTGCTCTTTCTCTGGGTGTATGTAACTAACACAATCAAGGTCCGCGAGATTATTATTCAATGTTGATTTGATATCGTTATTATATATGAAATTTTTTTTTCTTTTTTGGATGGATGATTGAAGTGGCAAGTAGTAGTTTTTTTTTGTTTCTTATGCGTCGAAGATCACTCGACAAGGGGATTTAGATTTTTACTTTTCTTTTTCCTTTTTTCGAGACGATAAATTCAATAAAAATTGTAATTTTTTTTTTTTCTAAAATAAAAATTATTCTAACGACGTTGTTAGAGCGATGATGTTAGAAATTATTGACTAATGTGTGTGTACGTGACTGAACTCACAGAAGTGATTCCCAGGTCCAGCGTAATGGTGCCCTTTATATGCAGCGAACAGTCCAGGGTTGATCCCGATCTGTAACACGCAATAAGAAGACATTTCAGTCATCTTTTTTTGTTATTTCGACATTTACATTTTTTGCAAATTTGCATCCTATCTTTTTTTCTTTTTTGTTTTGTTAGTACCATGTACAACTTGAAAAACGCATGCCGGTGTATCATAATCATCGATAAAAATAAAAAAGATGATTTTATTTAACTGTTAAAAAAATTATTCGTTAATTCTTGTAGAAAGTCAAAAAAATTTTTTTCTAACATCCAAACCATACGTTTGTCAGATTTGTTTCATTTTTTTTTTTTTTTGCGTTAAGATCGAAATTATGGATTACATTTTTATCGAAAAAATAAAAAAGAAAAGATAACAAAAATCACAACGTTATAATAAATAAAGAAATGTAAATACACTTTTTATTTCATTATTCTTTTTTTTTTTTTCTTTTTTTCTTTTTATAACAAAAATTCGAGGAATAATAAAATATATTAAAATCATACACGCGCGCGCGCTTGGTATGAAAAAAATTCTATCGATTATATTTTCAGCACACGATTAAGAGAAAGAAAAGAAACCAAAATAATAAAAAAAGCGAAATAATTACAATAAATAAATAAATAAACAAATAAGCAAATCAATAAACAAATAAACAAATAAATAAACGAGCAACGTAACCCGTCCAACGATTACACTTTCTTCAAGCGTACAATAGATCGTATACATTTATCTATCACATTATCAAATTTACGATGAGGTCGCATGGATAGATCAAATTTTCGATGTAGAAATCGTACTCTTAACGATAATTACGATAAACGAGAAACTAATCTTCAAAAAAAAAAATTCCATTAACACTCGATACACTTATCCTATAAGTGTAATGGACTCGAACAAATGTCTGTAATAATTAACGAACACGTTTCGCACACGCGTCAAATAACAAGGACCCCTCTTCTCTCTCTCTCTCTCTCTCTCTCTCTTTCTCTCTCCCACACTCTCACACTCTCACTCTCTCACTCTTACTTACTCCAGTATTAAATCCCTTCGAAGAATATAATACAGAAGAGAAAAGAGTAGAGCAAAGTTCAAAACTGTGGTCTCGGTGTTGCGGACTTGGAAAGAGGAAATATATATCGCGGCGTTGAAATCGCGTTATTCCGTTAGTCGCCTCTAGAGAGAGAGACAGAGAGAGATAGAGAGAACGGAGGTACTCTATCTCTCTCTCTCTCTCTCTCCCTCATAAAGTACGTATCGCATTAGCGCGTTAACGCCAATGCGTTAACCGCTCGACCGGCGCCGAATGGCGGCTGGGATAAACGAGGATAAAATGATGAGGGTTCTACGATGAGGAGTGAGTGAGATGGACAGACATTCGGATAGATAGATAGATAGAGAGAGAGAGAGAGAGAAAGGAAGGGAGGTGGGGGCAGTTAAAAGGGGAATGGGGAGGAGAATCGTCGTCGATTGAAAACAACGGGAGTTGCGCGAGTCTGGTAGTACGTGGCAGTCCTGTTGATGGTACAAGGGTGCTGGTAGTGGTGGTGGTACTGGTGGTGGTACTGTGTAGTTGTTAGGGATGTGGGTGGGGGTGAGGGTGAGGGTGAGGGTGAGGGTGAGGATGATGGTGAGGGTGGGTCTGGTGGGGCTGGGTGAGCCCGCTCCGCTGCGTTCGATTACAACGTCGGGCGTAATAACCGAATTGCCCACAGCCCGTTAAAGCGTTTAGACCGCTCGACGGATGATCGAGTACGGTGACTATTCGTTCCGTGTAATACGAATATGAAGCGAGTGCTAATAAAGCTTCGGGGAAAGATGATCGCCACCCGAAAATCGACGATTCGGAATATATGTAACTGTATTTTTCTTTCTGTTTTTTTTTTTTATTATTATTATTTTTTTTTGTTTGTTTTTTCTTTCTTCTTTTTTTCTTTTTTTCTTTTTTTTTTTTTATTTTTTTATTATTACTACTGCATTACTATATTACTTCTCTGTTATACAATTTCTGATATTTTATATTTGTACAATTTGTCATTGTACGTGTGTAGTTACAGAGATTTTTTATACATTTGTTCGTTTCTTTTTATTTTTATTTCCTTTTTTTTATTTTTTTATTTTTTTTTTTTTTATTCTATCTTCGTTTTATCTCGTTTTTTTTTGCTTTGTTTTCTTCCCTCTCTCTCTCTTTTTTTTTGATCTATATCGATCTCCAACGTGTAATGCGCAATGCGATTCCGTTTACAAGAAATTTGTCGTGCCGCGTTATATGTTATAGGCCGGGCCGTCGAATGTTCCTAAGGGAATTTAAAGAGAAAAATTCATTAGCTCTTCCCTTTTCGAGATTAAATCTTTTCGAGCTAATTTTCTTTTTCTTTCTTTTCCTTTTTCTTTCTTTTCTTTTCTTTTCGTTTGGATTGGTTATTAAGTAGCCATAAAAAAAAAAAAAAAGGAAAAAAAGAAAGAAAAAAGGAGAGAGTCTCGACAAAGAGCATTAATTGATTTTTAAGATTATCTAGGAAACCGTGAAAATCATCTCCATTTAGTTTAACGATAATTACTGACAATTTTTTTAACTGACTCATAATTTTCGTCTGCCCCTCTCTCTCTCTCTCTCTCTCCCTCTCCTTTTCTTTCTTTCTGTCTAATAACGTAACGACAAAATAAAAAGCAAAAAAGAATAATAAAAAATAAAGAGAAAAAGAGAAGTTGTAGTGCATTTAACCGTGAATAACAAAAAAAAAAAAGAGAGAGAGAAAGAAGAAAAAAGGTAGAAGAAGAAGAAGAAGAAGAAAAAGAGGAAATAGACGTAGAAGTGGAATGATTAGTCGCGTTTGTTTATCGTGGCGAACAATTTTGTTTCCTATTTTCTTACGGCGATAAAAAAATAAACGTTCGATAATGAATAGAAGAGTGGATACCGATAAAGAAAAAAAAAGGAGGTTGCATTGTAATATTTTGGTGACAGTGGTGAAGAGAAGGGGTTGAGTAGGTAGGAGTAGGAGGAGAAGGGGAAGGAGGTAGAGAGGGGAGGTGATCGTAACGACTCGTCGGGACTATCTATCTATTACTACGTGTCCGCTTTTGTTGTTAGAAATTTCACGGTATCCCTGTGATATTCCTGGTAGATTATTGGTGTACGTTACAGTAGTGTAATCAGTGATTATTCCGGCTCAGTGCTCTTAGCTTACGTAGATCCCGTAGTGTATAATAAATCTGCTCGTCCATCTATCTAGCTTCGCATACATACATCTTTCTCTCTCTCTCTCTATCTTTCTCTTTCTCTCTCTCTCTCTCTCTCTCTCTCTCTCTATCTATCTGTCTCTCTGTAGTTAACTGACTCTCACTAACTCACTCACTCACTAACTCACTCACTCACTCACTCACTCGTTTTCGCTCGGTTTGTCCATTTATACGTACCTACGTACGTACGTACGTTCGTTCGGTACGTTCGTTACGTTCAGTACTACATCAGTAGGAAGAACGCGCTTTTACTCCTTCCTCTCCCCCCACCCCTTCTCTCTTCTTCCCTCACTCCGCTCCGTCCCTCTCCCCACCCTACACACCACTTACCAACTTGTAGATTATAACCCAACGTGAAAATACGAGAGCGCGATCAAAGCGATAGATAAAAGGTAAACTTACTATGATGATGTCGAGGTTGTTCGTCAGGTGATCCGGAAGAACGCGTTTACTCACTTCCTCCTCCGGCATTCCGTCGAACCTATCGTGCTTTTTCCTCTCCTTATACGTCTTCGCACGTTTTTTCGCCTCCGCGAGCTCCGCCCTAAAAAAGAAATATACGTAAAAAGGATAAAATCAAATAAAAGAATTACAACTTTTAAAGAAAGTGAAAGAAAGGGAATAGGGAAAGAGATTAAAGATACGAGAAGAAGAAGAAGAAACAACAGCAACGACAAAGAAACAAGGAGTAAAGAAAATCCAAATTCGTGAGAACGCGCGCGCGCGCGCGCGCTAGGTACCACGTGTACGCGCAGCCATCTTAGAATTATAATAGCGCCATATTGTTTTCGCTTTGCACATATTTTTCTCTTCGGACTTGGGTCCTTTAGAATAGTCTAATTTCTTTTCTTTTCTTTTCTTTTCTTTTTTGTTCTTTTCTTTTCCTTTCCCATCGAAAAATTATGATCGGCTCATTTGGATTTATTTGCATATTTTTCTATTAATTTATAAATAATGCAATTTATTTATTTGATTCGGTTGGTAACAGTGACGCGAAAATAATTATATAATCGATCGTTATACACGCGAATAGTGGATCCTGGCGCCATCTCGATCGACTTTTAACTTATTTCGTTGAGAACCATGAAAATTTTTTAGGAAATTTATAATAATTATTTCGTTGAATTATTTTCATACCTATACATATATATATATGTGCCCATATGTGTATGTATATTTATTATAATTTAATTTGTCTATTTGATTTTCTTCCTACCATACGAAAAATTATAACCGATCGTTACAGACACAGGAATATATATATATACATTTTCATCTCTCTCTCTCTCTCTCTCTCTCTCTTTCTCTCTTTTTCTCTCAGTACAAACAGATGATATTTTTCGATATTTCCCTTGCAAATTTTCGTGTTTTACATGCGAATGAATCCGCCGTTTTAGCGAATTAACGTTGATACGGTGTAACGAGCGTACCTATAATCCGTGCTTTCTTCCAGCAAATGTTACGAAGATACATATATTCCCAATCGAAATTGCTTTGATTTCGATATTTTTAAAGGGTCATAGGATCAAAAGTTTCTAAATGATTTAAAAAATAAAAAAATATAAAACATGAAAAAAGGAAAAGAAATATCAATTACTCCTTTTCGAGACACTTCATAGCAATTTTTCTTCCTCCGATTGGTAAGGGTATAAATATAAATCTAAAAAGTCTCTCGAAGGTACAAATATAAATCTAAAAAGTCTCTGGTAGTAATTGATTTGTATAATTATCTAGGAACTTTTTTTTTTTGACCCATCTTGCACATAGATATACGTGTAAAATTAATAGATTCGCGATATGTGTGCAAATGAATAGTGTCCGCGATTACGAAAATTTTAAGAAAAACTTTATTTTCAAAGGCAAACGAATGTTTTAAGAATAGAGTCACGCGTACGTGAAGTTTGAACTAGCATGGTATAGTCGATTTAAACATGGCGGGATTTATCGCTTAAAATGGCGTCGATGATATAAAAGCCGATTCGAATATTTAAGCACGTTTTATCGATTTACGTGTACGATTTGCGATTTTTTGAGACATGATTTTTGAAGATCTCGAGTGAACGATTAAAAAAAGAGAAAGAAAAATAACGAAAGCAACAAAAAAAAAACAAATTACAAATTGCAAACGGGTTTCAACGAGAAGGATTTGAAAAAAATAAAGAAGAGAAGATATATCGTAGAAGTTGTCGTTTTAGACTCACTCTTCGGGTGTTAATATCATTTCGGATTTTTTCTTTCTTCCTCTTTTCTTCGGTTGATGCACTAGCTGGGGATTCACAGCACCATTCATAACGAGATCGATCCGATGATGTTGCTGACCGGAGAGAGGACCGGGTGGCGTCGACGTGGGTGTAACCAGGCCCGGTTGGACGCCGCCCGGACACGTCATGCTCTCAGGATTGCCACCAGGACTGCTCGCGGACCTCATACCACCCATTGACATGTCCTCGTCTACAAAGGAGTATGGATCCACCGGTGTCTCGCATTTTATTGCCACCTGGAAATAAAGAAAACAGTAGGATTCGTACGAATGAGAAACTAAGTTGAAATACTTTTCTGAAATATCATTTAATTAAAATGCATTTATTCTGTTTTCTTTTCTTTTTTTTTATTTTTCTTTTTTTATTTTTATTGTACGAATCACATCGGTTTGGAATTACGATACGTGGAGTTTGGTTAGAAGGATTTATTTAAAAATTTTTTTTCCTCTTCCTTTTTCTTGTCAATTTTTTTTCCTGACTCATCTAATGTTCATACTTAATAAACATACTTATACTTCGGGCTTCGTAACTTTTAGAAACAAAGCTGCATAGTTATCGCAAATAAATTATAGCTCTCCCGAGGTGTACTTCACCATGACGTTGCGTTGTCCTCGAAAAATTATCTCGCTATCTTCGGAACGAAAAAAAAAGGAAAAAAAAAATTAAAATTATACTTCAGGGACAACAAAGTTATACCACGTGGACAAGGTGGATTACCTTGCACGAATTTAAGTATTGCATACTGAACAGTTATAATCTAATGGTTCGAACGTAACAAACATTTCAAATAGATCATCACACACGTAATCAATCTAATATCTGTAATAAATAGGTTTCGATTAGATTGATATATTGAAAAGATTTTGTTAATATCGATCAAAGTCGGTGTTCAAATAATCTGCGGCGAGAAATGAAAAGAAAAAGAAAAAGAAAAAAAGCAGCACGTCTAGATAAATTATTGAAGATATACGATTCCTCATCGTCGTGTCCTTACATCTCGGAGCCCTTAATTTCCGATTTCGTGCGTTCATTAGATGCGTGCAACGAGCCGCGCTCTTGACCCCGCGATAACCTGAAATCGAGCACGAAATGCTACAAGATAAGGCTCGTGCTGGCTGCTAGTAGACGATAACATACACATATAAACGTGCATGTATACATATACATGTAGATACAATCCTCCCCACCTTAAGCATTCTCGCGAATACACTCCTTCAGAAAGTACGGCAACGCTTGAAAGGTGTTTGAAGTCTATCGATCGCCCATTATTTACAACATAGACCTTGCTATATTATAAGAAATAAACTCAAATAAAAACTTTTACACGTAATCTGTTGTGATCGGACAAGGATCGTGCTTTTATTTTTATAATTTTTTTTCCCCTTTAAACAAAGGAAAAGAAAAACAATAAAGAAGAAAAAAAAAATAGGAACCTAAATCATGCAGGTGGTTCCCAAGTCCATCGCAAGGCAGAAATAAAAACTCTCTAGACGACGATCGAAAATCTCTAGATTGCTCAAAGCCCATAAACGACGACCTAAAATCTCTAAACGACGATCAAAAATCTCTAAACAGCGAGCAAAAGTTCCATCGACCTACACAAAAATTTCTTAGATAATATAAAGTAAATTCGATCACTCTTCTCTCGAGGATTTATTTGCAAATAAATATTTTTCTGATCTTACAAAAAACTACAAGAGTACTACTGGAGTAGTAGCTCGATATAAAAGTTTTTTAAAAAAGAATACAATTGATATTTAATAATAACATCTTCGAATTTGTGCTTCCCGTTTAATTTTTCGCTCGTCCTGTAAAAATGATGAAATCGTTCGTCGTCTCACTTCAAATCATGTTACTACTATAACTACTACTACTACTACTACCATTACTATTACTACTACTATTACTAAATATCTATCTAATATATGTATACGTATCTACGTATATCTATCCTACGTATCATACGACAAAGTAGTAGGGGCTTTCTAAAAGCTCGCACTTTATTCTCCCGACGGGCTGATAGAAATCGTTGCTGAAACACGTGCGTATTTTCCACGACGACGACGACGACGACGACGACGACAACAACGACAACGACGGTACACCAGAACCATTCCGCAGTTGTTGCTATCTATCGTACGGCTTCGGGACACCATATTACGACGCTGTAGTAGCGCATACATACATATGTACCACCCTCAACTATATACACGTACCTACATTTTATGAGCGACGCTGTACGTGTCCCTGATAGTTCACGTTTTACGTAGAAAAACGTAGAAGAGGATGGTGGGAGGAGAAGGAGGAGGAAGTGGAGGAGGTGGTGGAGGAAGGAGGAGTGTGGGGGTATTGAAATGTTTTACGCGTGCGAGGAAATTTTACATTTTCATCGTGGTCGTCAAAAAAAAAAAAAAAGAAAAAAGAGAGAGAGAGAGAGAAAAGAAAAAAATAGAAAGAAAAAATAAATAAAATAAAGCAAAATATATATATATATATACACATATACATATGTATAGTAAAATAAGATGAAAAAAGTCTCTACATTTCGAAGAAATTCAATGGAATACTCTCGGAAACGTTCCACTGCACGGTTATTTCTTTTTGGAATGAAAGAAATAAAAGAGAAAGAGAAATGGTAAAGGGGAAAAAAATTTTACCACTAGTTTAAAAACTTTTTCCCTTTTTCTTTTTCTTTTTTTTTTTTTTTTGACTTTTGTCTTTACTAACGATGATTCGTCCAATTAAGTGATCGCAGGATTATTAAAAAGAAAAGAAGAAAAGAGGAAATAGAAATAAAAACAAAACAAGATTTCTTTTTGTTACATAAACTCGTTACATGATTCGTGCGATCTAAGCGCTGAAATGATTTCTTCAGAGCGTAGGAGTAAATCATGAAGGTGGTGGGTTGATGGGTGGAGGAGGGTAGAAGGAAAAAAAAAAAGTATATTTTACCACTGGGTTTTATTTTTTGTATGATTTTTTTCTCTTTCTTTCTTTTTTACTTTTTTTATTTTTTTATTTTTTAAGGAAAAAAAAAAACACGATTCGTCCAGTCGAACGGACAAAACGAAGCCGGAGGGTTATAAGGGTATAAAAATTTGCGGTGGAAAAGCAATGGGTAATGGGATAGCACTCACCTGTCCTAGGGCGGAGGCGGTCGAGCCAGGTGGTTGGGGTTGATGCGCCGTCGCCGATACGGGTGTGAGGGGCGTGTGCGGGGTGTGCGGTGTGTGCGGCGTGTGTGGTGTCAGCGGTGTGTGGTACTGCTGACTGCTGTCACCACCGGTGCTTCTCATCTCGAGATCTGGACTCGTCTCGTAACCGTCGTCCCTAGCCTCTTGCTTCACCAGCACACCTGAATCAAAGTTTCACTCTTCTCAATATCCCCAGGATATATATATATATACATAAATAAATACATGCACACGCATATACATATATACTATATTGTATGTGTATATTTATTTAGTTATTTATTTATTTATTTATTTATTTATTTATTTATTTATTTATTTATTTATTTAATTTTGTTTCCTTTCCTTCTTTTTCCTCCCCTTTTTCGTTTCACTCTATTCTTTTACAATTCTTCATACATTTTTACAATTCTGTTCTTTTCGTATCCATGTTCATATACATGTAAATATACATATACATATTATTGTTATATCTGTTCTTTTCTTTTCTTTTCTTTTCTTTTCTATTTTTTTAATAATTTTTTTGTTTCGTTCCTCGTGTCATTTTGCTGTTATTATTGTTATTATTTTTGTTATTTTTTAATTTCATTCATTTCCTTGAGTTCACCTCGTCGCTTACATTATTAATGCTCATTCTCATTAAACATCGTTTATACCGATCGAATGCTTGGAAATTGATTTCGAATCGACATTATTTATCAGTTCTTTTTGAGTTACTGAAAGTTCAATGTCTCTCTACGATTCTCTTTAATAACAATTACGGATAATTATCATCGATCGTAGAAATTGTCAAACTAACAGTTTTCCATGATTTTTCTTATCGCAAATTTGTTTCCAACCGACGCCATTTTTTCCCAGTGATTGTCATTTGTAATAAGAAAGGAAAAGTATATAGAGGGGACAATCGAACAACAACGTGGGTTGTTGTTGCGCGATCGGCCATGGAATTAAAAAAGAAAAAAAATCAGGCAAAAGGAGGGAAAAAAAAACGTGTTGATCGTCGATCGGAAACACTCGTAACTTTCCGTAAACGCATATATGTGTGCGTGTGTGTGTGTGTGTGTATATATGCGTGTATATATATATATATATATACGTACATACATACGCATCGATGAGTTGACA
>NC_066596.1:5680000-5700000 GCF_905475345.1 Vespula vulgaris | reverse complement strand
CCTCTTTTTCTCTTTCTTCGGAGAAAAAAGCAAACAGGAGGAAGGAACTGGATGATCCCTTCTGGTAACACTGTCAAATGATACTTAAAATCTTAGAAACGATCTATTGGCGGGACGATTAATTAGGGACGACTTTACGATGGTTACTACGAAAAAAAATAAAATAAAATAAAGTAAAATAAAACCAAAAAGAAACATTAAAATAAAAAAAAGAAAGAAAGATCAGAAAAAAAGGGAAAAAGAAAAAAAGAGCCCTAGCAACTTGGAATGCTGAGTTGACGTTTCGAACGGGGTTCGTAGCTACCCCTAAGCCGGGCTGTGGCTGTGGTGTTGGTGGTGCTCTGCTCTGGTGATGCTGCTGTTGCTGGTGGTAGTGGTAGTAATGGTAGTGGTAGTGGTGGTGGTGGTGGTGGTGAAGGTGGTGGTGGTGAAGGTGGTGGTGGTGGTGAAGGTGGTGGTGGTGAAGGTGGTGGTGGTGGTGGTGGTGGTGGTGGTGGTGGTGCTGCTGCTGCTGCTGCTACTGCTCGTTGCTCGTTGCTAGGGGAAACCTCCAGAAAACTCTACGCACACACATAGCGAGAGGAAAGTGTAGGCGAGAGGAGAGTGAACGCGCGCGCGTGTTCGTTCGCTCGCTCGAGCACGTGCGCGCGCGTGCTGGCGAGCGAGTTTCGCTTCGCATATCGTCGTCATAAGTGTAGTAAACTAAAGTAGAGTAGAGTAGAGTAGAGTAGAGTAGAGTAGAGTAGAGTAGAGTAGAGTAGAGTAGAGTAGAGTAGGTAGATATGTATGTAGGTAGATAGGTAGGCAACTAGCAAGCTAGCTAGCTAGCTAGCTAGCAAGCAAGCAAGTAAGCAAGCAAGCAAGCAAGCAAGCAAGCAAGCTGCTGTTGCTGGTACCACTACTATTGCTGCTGCTGCTGCTGCTGCTGCTGCTGTTGCTGGTGCTGCTGCTGCTGCTGTTGCTGCTGGTTCTGCTGGTGCTGCTGCTGCTGCTTCTGTTCAACGTACCTGATACGTATACGTATACGAGGAATAGCACAGCAGGTATATACATAAATTTCTACTATCACAAGCACGCAGCTTACATACACATGTGTGCAAGAGAGAGAGAGAGAGAGAGAGAGAGGAGAGGAGAGAAGAGCAGAGGAAAGGAGAGGAGAGGTGAAGAGAGGAAAGAAGAGGAGAGGAGAGGAGTATACATTCACGAGCGCGCACTCTCTCTCGCACACACCGTGACGCGCCGTGGAAAATGTCGATAACGAAAAACCACCGCCCCCTCTCTCTCTCTCTTTCTCTCTCTCTCTGTCTTTCTCTATCACTCTCTTTCTTTCTCTCGCTCTCTCTCTCTCTCTGTTTCTCTCTCCACCACCTTTCTCTTTCTTCCTCTCTTCGACTCTTCGCCGCATCACCACCACCGACCGAGTACGAGACCTCCTCCCGAACCTCCCCCCCCAACTTTCACCCCTTCTTCCCCCTTTTAACACTGTCCATCGTCAATACCTGCTACGAACTATTTCACATTGTTCTAAGGAAGTATGTTCATTTCTCTTGTCAGATCAACAGAATGAAGTGGATGAAGATTGTGTGGTTGTAAATAAAAAAAAAAAAATAAGAAGGACTAATACTAACTCCCTATGTAACAGACAGGTCTTTCGTATAGATTAGGTTAGGTCAGGCCGTTGTTAGGATAGCAAACGACTGACACCAACTATCCCTTCTCCCTACACCCCTCTCGTCATTCTTGCTTTTGTTGTATTCACTCTTCTTTTTTCTTTTCTTTTTTTTTTGTTTTTGTTTCTCCTCTTATTCGTCTTCTTCTTTACTCTTTATTGAAGGATTTATCGAAAATCTTTTCTCGCTGATGTTTTGGTTAGGTCTGTTCTGTCTGTATGTCTTTGTGTGTCTGGGGATTTACGTGTGTTGGGTGTATACGTGTGCTGAAGACTCGTTTCACGGACGATTTCGTCGTCTCCGTCTAGAAGAAATGTTAGATGGAAGTATTTGAGAAAAAGCGCGTTTAGTTTCCTACTCCATCTTATATTATATGTATTCTGTAACTTCGCCGATAACGTTAGCAGCAGTAATAATAGTAATAATAGTAATAATAGTAATAGATTCTTTTTTCTATGAATATATAAAGTTGGTCAAGACTAAGATGTGATAACAGTCGCGATAATGTTGATAATGTGTGGATATTTATCGATAATGACGATGGTGAACTTTCAAGATGGCCGACGATGATGTTAATTTTGATAATAGTAATACTATATTTTGTGTAATGCATATTATAGTTTGATGAAAAATTTATTATTATTATTATTCTTGTAAGTGTTATTATTAGTATTATTATAATTATCATTAACTTAACGTATATCTAATTATTCGTACGTATATAAAATATTTTATAATATCTATTATATAATAATTTATACGATAAATAATTACGATACTACTGTATAGTAAATTTATTATTTATCATTACTACTTCGTGTTGCGATTTCTAAAATTAAATAATCACAATTCAACTAACAAGTAGTTACGATTGTAATGTAAAAAGATTTACTATTATCATTATTACTATTATTCGTACGGGTAAAATGAAATACTATTATATAATATAAATTTAATATTACCATAGCAATTATTTATTATAATAAACACAACATTTAATAACGTACGAATATTATTGAATATTCGAACGAATTAATATATGAACGAAAGAGAACCGTTGATTCCAAAAAAAAAAAGAAAGAAGAAGATAAAGAAAATAAAACAAAATAAAAACAAAAGCGAAATAAATATGACGATGAAAACTTTGTAAGAAAATGAGTTCGATTCAGGAAAAATAAAAAATAAGGCGAAAAAATAATCGATTGAAAGTGACAAATTGAAGCAAGAAAAATTGAAAATAAAGAAAAAGAAAAAAAGAAAGAAAAATTAACATAACTTTGTCGTTTCGTCATAAAGCGTCTTATTTATCTAATAAATTTAGTATCAAGTTCTCTCTCTCTCTCTCTCTCTCTCTCTCCTTCTTTATCTCTTTTCGCGATATAGGAGAAGAAACACCGCACGCGAATCGCGTTTTCGGAGTTCTACACGCGAATAGAGAGTGAGCTCGGCTCGCGATATCGAGCAAGGATCCGGGGAAAAAGCTCGATCATCGTCGCGCATGCGTACGAGCGCTTTGCACGGGGAATCGAGGGAGCATACCACCTTTTTTCTTTTCTTTTTTTCCTCTTTTTTTTTTTTTCTGTTCTTTTTATTTCTCTCTCTCTCTCTCTCTCTTTTTTATTTTGTTTTTTTTTTGCTTTCGCTTTTGCTTTTCTCTCTTTTACGAGCGCGCCTTTCGCCAAGCGTCATAGGTCAGTATCGACCTGTCTCTTCTCTCTCTCTCTCTCTCTCTCCTCCATTCCCTCCCTCTCTCTCTCTCTCTCTCTTTCTCGTTGCTTCTATCTATCTACCTATCTATCTATCTATCTATCTATCTATCTATCTATCTATCTATCTTTCTATCTATCTTTCTATCTATCTATCTATCTATCCTTCTATCTATCTATCTATCTTTCTATCTATCTATCTATCTATCTATCTATCTATCTATCTATCTATCTATCTATTTATCTATCTATCTATCTACGTATCTATCTATCTCTTTCGTTCGTTCTTTCTTTCCCGATTTCTTCTGTCCCTCAGCCAAAATTTGATATATACCCCACGACTCTGACTTTTATATCTAAAATTCTTTATGAACTCTCGATCTTATTGAATAATTTTGAATATAGTTTATATTTGAGGTTATGTAGGAAAGAAGATGGATGACGGTGTCGAAAGAAAATTTATTTAGGGCGATAAGTTAAACTGTGATCCATGGACCACGTTTCATCGTAATGGATCTTTATTTATTTATTATATTTATATTTATCCCATACGTATTCTGTCTAGGTACGTAGAAGAAATTTTTAATCTTTGTTCTTTCGTATGCCGATTAGAAAATGTTATATCTTTTTTGATATGTTTCGGATTAAATTGTAGAAAATTGGTGGTATTCGAGATTAAAAAAAAAAAAGAAAGAAAGAAAGAAAGAAAAAAGAACGAAGAAAAATTGATATCCACGTTGTTTACATTTTATAGCTTAGGAATAAAAAAAAAAAAAAAATAGAACAAGAAAAAAAGAAGAAAAAAGAAAGTAGATCTCCGTTTATGTGTTGTTCATAGGTCGAAGGAAATACTTTCGGTTGATAGAAAATGTGAACGCGATTAGACACAGTGGTCCCGAAATGTTAAAGTTCTCTCGAGTGAAACGTAGCATTAAATTTATTGCCTTAACCAATAGGATCGTAAATCGGTCGTCGGACGGAAAAGTTAAGGAACGATAGGGGAAGAGGGGGAGGTGGAGGTGGAGGTGGAGGAGGTGGAGATGGAGGTGGAGGTGGAGGACTCCTTTTCGAGGACACACGATTACAACGCCCTCTGTAAAGCACGACGATTCTCGCGCGGCAATAAAACTTTACGAGCGGTATAATAATCCGTGGTAACGTTTTCAAAAGGGGGAGGTTGTGTTGTGTCGACGTTGTTTCAATGTATATTACATTCAGCACGTACGTAAGTGTGTGTTGTGTGTTATTTAACCTATCATTTAATTTATCACATCATCAAAAAGATACAAGGTTGGTGATGATAAAAAAAAAAAAATGCAAAGATGAATCGATTTAATTAATTTTCTTTAATAAATCGATCTTTGTTATTATTTATTCTGACGAATTATAAATTATATGTAGTGTGTGTTTGTGTGTGTATGTATATATATATATACGTATTTAAACAAATATCTATGTGTATAATATATACAAGTGATCTTAAGTTCTAAACTTTAAGAATGCATAATAAATATCTATCTATCTATATCTATTATCGTATACTGTAAATTATATTAATTGTTACTTATATATGTGTATACATGAAATATCAATTTGACTACTTAATTCTAATCTTATCAATCATTCTTCAAATTTGATTTATTTTAATTACACACACGCACGCACACACAGACACACAGGATGGATCAAAAGTTTTTTAAAAAGCTTATGGTTGAAAAAGAATAATCGATTGATTTTTATTTATTTATTTATTTATTTATTTATTTTGTCGAATCATCTAGGAACTTTCGATCCATCTTGTATACGCACAATTGTTAATAAATCCTGTTGAAAATTAAAAAGAAAAAAAAAAGAAATAAATAAAAGGAAAGAAACAAACGAAAGAAAAAAAATAGAAGAACATAACTAAGCTAAGCTAATTCAATCTTAGTAATATCCTTATTCGATGATTTTCATTTCTCTGCTAGGGGTGGCTTTACGTGGCTTTTAATGGATTCGTATTAACGTCATAAACCGCTGAGAAATATTGACATGCGTTAGGAAATTCAACGTGATTTATTATGCATACGGAGCACCGGGCGCGAACATGTTTTTAGCCATCGTTGAAAATAGAGAGCATCGTTTTTACCCCCACTATTTTCGTTTCTTTTTTTCTTTTTCAATCTTTTGTTTTTTTTTTATTTTATTTTATTTTATTTTATTTTATTCTTTTTACAAATAACTCTGGCAAATATATCTTAGATTTAAATCGATTCGTTTATCAGAATTATCTTGTTTCTCAGTCGTTTCGAATTATTTTTTATTCAAATTATATTTATTCAATTATATAATTATATTTATTAAAAGTTTCTTCTGCTTAATGAAGGAATGACAATGAATTAAATTCTGTAAGAACACGAAGACAAACTTCAGATATATTATAAAATATATTTTGATACATTCGTGATAATAAGCCGATGATGATAATTTGCTTTCGTAGATCAATTGTAAGATCGATCGAGTAAAAAATTAAAAACGATTTGAACAATGCAAAAGAAAGCGTAAGATGTTAGATATTATTTAAGATTTAATCTAGGATGATATAAACGCGAAATTATACGCAAAAGAAGAAAGAAAAAAAAAGAAGAAAAAACAAATATACAAATAAATCTAATCTACAAATTCACATTTAATCGACCGCGAACGCAAAGTTTTGTCTGCGTTAATTAAAAAACATTGAATGAACTAACGATAATAATCTCGTAATCTTTATGAAAAAGAAGAAAAAAAAAATAGCAATTTAATTGCATTGTATATTAATCCATTTTCATTGTGTCACGTATTATATTAATTACGATATAAGATAAGCAAAAAAAAAAAAAAGAAAAAGAAAGAACGGACAAAAATAAGAAAAAGAATAAACCGACAATAATTTTTCCATAATTAAAACGAAGTATCGATAAACTCCGCGAGACAGAGGAAGAAAAACAGCGATAAATATCACGATCTATAACAAGATGATATCAATTCAAAATAAATCACAGGGACGAGTAAAAAAGAAAAGAAAGAAAGAAAGAAAGAAAGAAAGAAAGAAAAACAAACAAAACAATACAAGTAAAGCTAACCTATAAAAATTCCCATTTATATCTAATTGACCGTGAAGTCCAAGAAAGTTGACTGCGGTCTCGTAAACGAAATAAAACAAAGGAACGATAAAAGAAAGTAAAAAAAAAAGAAAGAAAGAAAGAAAAAGAAAGAGAAAAGAAAGAGAAAAGAAAAGAAAAGAAAAGAAAAGACGAAGAAGAAGAAGAAAAAGAGAAAAAGAAAGAGAAAAGAGAAATGAGAATACTGCAAAGTCGGCATAGATTCCGGTCGAAGGTCGAATGACCTTCGGGGGAGGAATTGCTGAGAGGAACGTGTGTGTGTATGTGTGTGAAAGAGAAAGAAAGAAAGAGAGAAAGAGATTCTTCCGGACGGAATCGACATATCGCCTTAGGTCGCGCCAGAGAGTTCCGAGTTTCCAGTTATAAATTACAGGGTAGACGACCGAGTTCCACGGTTCCTTTGCCTCCATCCCTCCTGTATCCCACCCCTACCTCCCTCCCCGTTAACCTCGCACTCCGCACCCCGACTACTACCAAGCCCTATCCCATTTTTACCCCCACTACTCGATATGTTTCACGCTGGAGTCCTCGACTCTGCGCCCTTCTACTGCGATCTCACCCGAAAGCTTTTTTCTTTATTCCGAACGAATGAGAAAGAGAGAGATAGATAGATAGATATATAGATAGATAGATAGATAGATAGATAGATAGATAGATAGAGAGAGACTGAGACAGAGACAGATATAAAGAGAGAGACTGGAGAAATGGCGGTACGCCGCGTATCGAGAAACGTTCGAACCACCACCAACACCACCAACACCACCTCCAACAGCAGCAGCAGCAACAGCAGCAGCAGTAGCAGCAGTAGCACTACCACTACCACTACCACTACCACTACCACTACCACTACCACTACCACTACTACCACTACTAGCAATACCAATATACCAGCAGTGTACCACTGTGGCACGTGTGGTGGGTCCCCATTCATAAAACTCTCTCCTGCGCTCCCTCCTGTCACGTGCAGCCCTCTCCTAAGAGAGTGGCACGCGCGTAATGCCGTTTCCATGCTGCCAGGTGTGTTCCTTAAAACGAGGCCAAGAAGCGCGAGATGTATTATGAGATCAATCGAAAAGGCCGACGCGAAACTCTGGTTTGGTGGTTGGGAGGACGAAGAAGAAGAGGACGAGGAGAAGGATGAGGAAGAGAAGGAGGAGGAGGAGGAGGAGGAGGAGGAGGAGTTGGAGGACCCACTTTATAACGCAAGTTGTTGCGGTCTTCTTGTAGCAGTGGTAGGAGAAGTAGTGTTGGTAGAGGTGGAAATGAGGGTGGTGGTGGAACACCAACATTGTTTTGTTCCGCGGTATGAGTATACAAAGGGTATATGAAGTTACAGGTAGATATATAGCGACAGGTGGTCATTGGTTACTTCGGAATGAATCGATCGTTGGAATCTAATCTCTGCTTTTTTCTTTTTTTCTTTTTTTTTCTTTTTTTGGGTGGGTTTTAATCTTTTTTTGTTTCTTCTTTTTTTGACTTGTTTTTTCTTCTTTCTTTTGTGCCAGAGACCCAATGAAATTGAGCTCGCACGTTCCAAGTGGTATACTTATTTTTTTTCTTTTTTTTTTTTGTGATTATAATATTCCGATGATTATTGTTATAATGAATAATAATAATGATAATCGTATCGATTAGACAAAGATATTCTTTTTAGACAATGTTACGACGATCAGTGATATTTTCTTTGTGAAAAGGAGAAACGAGAAAAGATTGTTATTTTGTTGTATATAAACAATTTTTATACAAACGATGATGACGATTATTTTTATTATCATTATTATTATTATTGTATTTATTACAATGATGTTCTAATTGA
The DNA here is from genome assembly GCF_905475345.1 of Vespula vulgaris. Lineage (NCBI taxonomy): Eukaryota > Metazoa > Arthropoda > Insecta > Hymenoptera > Vespidae > Vespula > Vespula vulgaris. The sequence continues at coordinate 5,691,665 of NC_066596.1, read as the reverse complement.
GATAGAATATATTTTTTACAGAGAAGAGAAGAGAAGAGAAATTTGTTGAATTTATCAGAAACTTTGAAGTTATCGTATCGATTGGATTCTCATTTTTTCAAAGTTCTTTAAACGGATCGAGATAGCTGTGCGTTCGGAACTTTTAAAATTAGACTTCTATCATAAAGAAAACGGTAAAACATTTTTGGCAAAAATTATAAATCTATACACAGAGTGCTCTCTCTTTTTCATCCTCTCTGCTTCTCTCTCTCTCTATTTCAGTTGAAGATTGACAGATTTGGGCCACGACGCGTATAACACCGACAAATCCAACATCTCGCGATGCTGTTACTACAGGACGAGCCAAAAGTTCTTAGATGAACTCCGAAAGTCTAACAATGTCTTAAAAATCGATTACTTTTCCTTTCGAATGAATTTCAGATCGATCGTTTTCTTTCTTTTCTTTTCTTGTTTGCAGCCTGTAAAACTACAAGTCTAAAAAAAAAAAAAAATAAATAAAATAACGAGTCCGATCGTACGGATAAAACGTCGAGGAAAGATGATGAACGATTTTTAAAATCACCTAAGAACTTTTGACCCTGTCTGTACTCTTTTGCCGAGCTTTAATAGTTCTAAATATTAACGTACGTTAATGGTGGTACTCGGATCGTGGTGATATATACATTATGAAAATGTTGCGATATATTCGCCATAGCGCTACTCTACTGTCTCGATCCCAAAGATATACAGAAAATCGTTAATACCGTTGAATATGAAATCAGAAATTACTATTTTATTCGTAATCCCCTAATTAAATCCTTAACGTGAAACTTTGATTTCAAGGATTTTTTTTCTCAGAGATATCACGTGGAAAATGACATTTCTACGTTGGTAATTGGGTGGGAAATTAATAATTTTGTAAAAGTATGATTTGGAGATGTACATATGTGTACTAACGCAAGTTAAAAGTAATATTGTTTCCAAAGAATTTCAAATTAAAATTCAGATATCGGATAAATACGTGATTATTTCTGTTTAACAATTGGATTTAATCGATCTTCATTATCCTCTCATTAGTATATATCATGTCGAATTTCCATTTGAAATGAAATGAAACGAAACGAAACGTAGTGTAATACCAAAACTAATCAAATGTTTTCAATGATGAAGACGATCTAGTTAATACTGCAATTACTGTGGTATAATCTGTTGTGATTTCACTGATGACTCTATCATCTGTAACTTGACTGGTATTTCAATGTATGATCTGTGCTTTGAGTGGTATGTACCTGGTACGATCAGTGACTTGCCTGTTGTGTCCTTGGAATGATCAGTGACTTGCCTGTTGTGTCTTTGGTATGATCACGGATTTGACTGGTATTTCCTGGTATGATCAGTGACTTGACTGATATTTCCTGGTATGATGGGTAACTTGACTGTGTGTATCCCTGGTATGATCAGTGATTCGATTTGTGTGTCTCTGTTATGATCAGTGGCTTGACTGGTATTTCCTGGTATGATCAGTGACTTGACTGTTGTGTCCCTATTATGATCTGTAACTTTGACTGGTATTTCCTGATATGATGAGTGACTTAACTGGCGTTCCCTTATCAACGATTCTCATATTAGAAACGTAATGTTTCAGAAACGAAATGTTGATCGAATTGTGATCAATAACGAAAAGCAATCCATTCGCTTCAATTACTTTGTTACGTTCCGCGATTGGATCTACGATTCTATGATCTCTAACTCGACTTGGTGTGTACCTGGTGTTATCTGTGCTTTGATTGATACGTCTTTGTTACGATCAGTGTATTGACTGGTATGTCTCTGCTATGATCGGTTTATTGACTCGTGTGGCCCTGTTATGATCGCTGACTTCACTGTTATTTCCTTGTATTATCACTGCGGTCTGACTGATGTTCCCTTATTCAGGATTTCTAGAATAGACGTAATCTCTTCCTAAGAACCGTGTGTAGGCTAATCTATCTCGATCTAATATCGGCCATCACGATCGTTGAGAGGCCGAGACTAATCCTCTCTCGTCGTTTGGTTCTTCAATGAAGCCATAGAGCTCTTCCTGGATAGAGGAGTGGGTTCTCCCTCTTTTTTCCCTCTCTCTCTCTCTCTCTCTAACACTCTTTTACTTCTACACTTACTCACTCTTACTCTTTTACCCTCGTTTTCGTCCTTTTGTACGAGACAAAGAGCACCACCCACACCGAAAAGAAAAAAGACTCCTCCTACCCCAAACCCTATCTTACTAACACCACCTCATCCCCATCTACCTTACTACCTACCCTCTCCACCCACCCCCTTAACTCCTCCAAAGCTTCCACTTTGACTCGACTCGAGCCCCGAGCTCGAGCTCGAGCTCAAGGAGCGACAACTTGCGGTCGAGGCGCGATAATCGCCACCTCGAATCTCTAATGTTCTGAATCGATCGACCGATCGAGTGGGGGCTCTTGTTTCGATAGACGGCAACTTTTTCTGATTGGCGTTCACCGTACTCATAGGGTTTTCACGACACTTTCATGTAATTCTAATGAACCGAGAGAAACGGATACTTCTATATCTTCTTTTTCTTTTTCTTTTTCTTCTTCTTCTTCTTCTTCTTCTTCTTCTTCTTCTTCTTCTTTTGCGAGACTACAACAAAGCCAGGTCCACATTTACGATGTCCGTTAGGCGCTTAACATCGTCATTGCGATCTCCAAGGAACAAGTATATTTTTGTTAAAACGTTCGTAACCGACGATTTTAGTGCAAGACCATTCGTTAACTGATCAATTACAATGTAGGTGAGGCTCCCTCCCCCCCATTTTATGCTAGTTCTGCCATATTTAAATGGATGAAATTACCTATGACTAACATATTTTATTATCAGTCCCTCAACTGAAGATTAGGAAAAAAGCGACATTGAATTACGTTATCTCAGTTTTTAGGCTGAACGTTTTAAAATGAGCTAAGACTGCGTCATCATCGATCCCGAATATTTTCAATCGAATTTATATGAATTTTGTTTCCTTCCTTTTTTTTCTGTCTTTGATTTTAGCGAATGTACTACTTCGTTTTTTATATTGTCGTTTTCGAGAAGAACAAAAGTTTGATAATTTGAGCTGCTCATTTGGTTTGAAACCCAAGCTTACGAGCCTCAATGTGGTCCTACATTGAGGTTACTGAAGCTGATTTAAAACGTCAGAATTATATCTAATCTCAAGATTGCTTTGTTACGTTAAGAGAGAGAAAGACAGAGCCTACCAAAAAAAAATAAATAAATAAATAAATAAGTCGTTCCTCGGAAGAATTTATTTCATTCGTGGTTTTATCGTAAAAAGATAGAGGGTTATAAAAAGGGGTGTGAAACGCGAGAGGGTGAGAAAGAGAGAGAGAGAACTCTTTAACCAATCAACTCGTTTGCATTAAAAACGATTGGATTTATTATCACATAATTTTCTTTACGAATATTCAATATTTTCTCGAAAGTAAGAAGAGAGAAAAAGAAATCGTAGAGATCAGGGGTTTGATATTTAACACGTTCAATTAAGAATATATATATATACATATATCTTCAATAAAGTTTATTAAATAGACTAGTACAATAACGTTATTACTCTTTTACTCGTCTTATCGATTCACTATATTTCATCTATTTTCACTTGTTAATACGAGATTCTCCAAGATGGCGGCGACGGTCAAGTTTATTTATACAAAAAGTGAGCCAAAAAATTTGTTTCTAAATGAGCGACCGAAAGAGTACCTTGGGTAAATTTATAAAAATCGATTACATATGGATACTCTTTTTCGGGGTTACATTTTTTCTTTCTTTCTTTCTTTCTTTTCAAATAAAAAGCAAGAGTTCTCTCCTAAGCTCGTAGTTTTACAATGTGAACAAAAAGGAAAGAAAGAAAGAAAGAAAGAAAGAAAAAAAAAAGAGAAAAAAGGAGAAAAAATTAGTTCGCAAAAGGTCTCGAAAAATAATGTATAGCTTTCTTTTTCTTTTTTTTTTTTCTTTTCTTTTTTGAAATCACCTAGAAACTTTTAGACTCACCCTGTATACGATAAAACGAAATCCTTAACCTCTCCTTCCTTATTGCTCGTATATTCGATTCGTTTTTATCGTATACACGAACTTGGCCGATTTTTCCTAGTTCATTGGACTCTCTGAAAAGTTTGCATCGCACTTCGACTTTACGAGGAAACTTTTCGTTCGAGTCTACCCCTATTTATTCGGTCTCCGTCTGTCTCTCTCTTCCTCTTTCTATTTCTCTTTCTTTCACACACACTCACTCACTCACTCTTACTGGTTCCTTTTCGATCTCTCTTTATCCACGAAGTCCGTTTTACCTTGCACTTTATTTCTCTTTTTTTTTTTTTTTATTGTGTTGTACCGAACTTGCTCGTAAATATCGGTGATGTTTTTCTAAAGTAATAACGTCTGTGTGTGTGTACGCGTTTGTCTCTATCTGCGTGCGTCTGATTTACAATTTCTTTTGATCGGCGTTTCTATGTTAAAAATATATTAGCGAGCATTTTTATTGCAATCATTTAATGGTTTTCATTCAAAGTGCATCCAATTATTTTTTTGTAAATATATATATATATATACACACGCGCGCGTATATAATGTCTTGTCGAAAACTAGAATTATTTATAATCTGAATTAAATAAATAAAACACATGTATTTTCATTTTCTCGCAATGGCGGAGAATTTCGAATAATTCGAATTATTGTTTTAATACAGAAAACGACATTGTCAATAATTATAATAGATGTTTATAAACTCGATAAAACAAATAATAATATAATTATAATATAGCAATAAATTATAGATAATCTAGATAACTTTTTAAGTGTGATACAGAAATTAAATGCCATGTCATTTGAAAGATCTTTCAATTCTCTTTACAATGCTGCAATTTTTTCTTTTCTTTTCTTTTTTTTTTATATATATATATATATTTCAATCAATAATCTTCGAAAAAATGCGTTTCGAGGTTTCTGCTTGAAAACAATATTTTTTTTTTTATTTTCTTAAATATTCAAAATGGCGTATCGGCGATGTCTATGCAGTTGGAGTAATAAAATCCTTGCTCCGATGTTACATCGAATGTTTTGCAGTAAATTCCGTGTAATCTAACGACTATTCTTCAATCATGCGTTGCTGAAATTCTTCTAATGAAGCCGGTTGGGTGGCGTATAATTTGGATTGTACATATTCCCCATTGAAAGAAATATCAAATCAATGAATAAATCTAGGACTTCAAAATAAATCGTAGTACGATTCTTCGGTCAAATTATTTAGCAAAAAAAGTAGACCGATAATTTTGTTACCCAAGATATCAGCCCACATACTCATCGATGTAAACCGGATGTACCGTGGAATGTTTAATATACATCGTAAAAAAGATTTTATTATCACATCGAGATTCGGTGGATACACAATTTGATTATTTCATATGATATAATAAAAGTTCTTTTCGACTTGTAGTTTCTTTTGGGCAATTATCAAAATAAAAATTAAAAAAATAAAAGAAAACTGGAAAGGAAAAAAAAACCATCGAAAAAACACCATCGTAAAGAAAAAAAAAGGACCTTTCAAACGATATGTCACTTGACTCTCGTTGACATATAAGATTTTTAAAAGGGGTTGTCAGCGACCTCACCCTTACCCCTTAGATGGTTAGTCTAAAGTGGTTGAATATATGATAAAGATATTTCCCTCCCCTTCATCTTTCAAAAACAGAATTGACTTGTCCCGACAAAAAAGTTTTTCCCGAAAAAAAAGTAAAACAAAAAAAAATTTATCACTAGATTCATAACAATCTTATGGTGGAAGCTCTTTGAGACACTCTGCATACACACACACACACACACACGCGCGCGCAAACGTAACGGGAAAGCACCACGAAGGTTGGTTGGTATCACAACCGGAACGAAGAATAAACGAGAGGAGTGGATATATATCGGATATACCTACGTATATTGAAAGATAGAAAAAGAGAGGGGAAAAAAAAGAGACAGACGGGCAGACAGAGAGTATATATGTGTATGTGTGTATATATATGTGTATATAAGAGGTGGGGGTGTGTGAGAGAGAGAGAGAGAGACAGAGAATAGGCAGAGAGGGTGATTCCCTCTTGACTAGGTCGGGCCGATCGAATTTTATGATTTCTACCCATCTCGTTTCTCGCGGTTCTGACCTACCCTTACGAATTTCAACGATAGGTGGTGGTGTTGGCGGTGGTGGCTATGGCGGTGGTGATTCCTCCCCCTCGTTTTTTTTTCTTTCTCTCTTTTTCTCCCTACTTCTTTTTCTTCTTTTTTTTTTTTTATCTTTTTTTCTCCTCACACCCTCGTCGTTCCTCGACTCCTCGATTCATCGTCGAATAAAATGCGAAATAAGGGGTGGTGCATGGTAGTAGGTACACACACTCCGAACTTGAATTGAGTATCGATGAAGGAACGAATTCAAAGCTTATCTCACCGAGACAGTATACTTCTTCGCACCCCTTACGATCTCGAACGATACTTAAAGAGTATATTCTTTTCTTTTCTCCCCTTTCAATGTCCTCACTGACATATCTATGTTCTTCTTGATTTTATAAATGGAGTAATAGGGGTTGGAATTTGGGAATATTATTGGCTGATACGTATCGCGCGGATTGATTGTTCTATTGATTGATCTTTGTGTGTGTGTGTGTGTGTGTGTGTGTATGTGTGTGAACGCTAATATTGGGTATTAATAGTATTAACTGATAATGGGAGATAATTCAAATTATTATCTAAAGATTATTAAGAATATTGAACATTTGAAAATGCTTGGTAGCTTTTTTAAGGGACTCAACGTTCACGATCAGAGGTGAAAATTGACGAAATTCTTGTTTAATAAATAATCAATGTTTTAAAAAATGTATAAGAATTATTATTTGATCCCATACGGATCACATATAATCAAAATAAAAAACTTGCAAATCGTTGTGTCCTTTTTTTTTTATTTTTGTCAAAATTAATATTCAGAGATGAAAATTAACGAAATTGTTATTTAAAAACTGATCAATCATTCGTAGAAATTATTATTTGAAATATTGGTCGATGTCTCAATGACCATAATTAAGATAATCCATTTTTGTTTAAAAATGATTATTTAACAAAATTCATTTACTTGGTGTAGACTCTAATCAAACTAAAAAAAAAATATATATATATATATGCAAATATTAATAATATCATTGTCCAACAAATAACTCCGATATTTATAATGCAATATTCTTAATAAAAAAAAATGTGTGTGTGTGTGTATTATATAAAACTAAAAAGAAGAATGTACCGTTCGACGAGAATATTGGATCGAAGGTTAATGACTGTAGACGGTACGACCGATCGAGTAGATATCCTTTAAAAAGAAACGAAGAGAAGAAAGAAGAGAAGAAGTAGGTGACCCTTCCTTCCTTCCTTTCTTCGAATCCCCAAAGCGAGACGTCGCGGCGACGAGACTTTGACCGAGTTTTCGAGCGACTCTTACGAAGGGTGAGTGAGAGTGTGAGTGAGATAGAGAGATATATAGAGAAAGAGAGAGGGAGAGAGAGAGAGAGAGAGAGAATCGAGCTCGCTTTACTCGAGGACGACCTCCCATTGCCTCTCGTATTGCCCTGAAATTTCTCGCTTTGGCTCGTGTCACCGTTACTAAAGCCGTTTAGAGTCTCCATAGTTGAAATTGGTCGGCCACAGTGCCTCACTATTGGCTGATTTTGCGATTGGAGGCGCCATGCTGAACGCGCGATAATCACCTTATCGTTTACGTTCCTTCGAACAAATTTTCGAAATACTTATAATCTATGCTCGCGTTATTATCCCATTCTAAATATGTTGCTGAATTTGTTCATTTTTATATATTACGAAAAAATTTTTACTTCGTTGATCAATTATCTCCGTGATTTTTTACGAACGATGAAATACGCTAAGTGAATGTAGTATTGCCATCTTGAATCGCGACTGCCATTTTGTAGTTTTTTCGTGTTACGTTTGTCTTCTTTTTCTTTCTTTTTTTATTTATTTATTTTTTCTTTTTTTCTTTTTTTTTTTATAGAGAAACAAGTATAATAATTTGATTTCGATAGGCTATCTTGAATTACATTGGCCATTTTGAAGTCTCATATTTGTATTATAGGTTAAAATAGAACGTATGTATATGTTGGCGATAGGGAACACATTTTCGATTCACTTTAACGACTTTGTACGAGCGTTATCGTCGAGCCTCGAAACAATCGCGTGATTATAGAACGTTTTCGTCGCGAGTTGATCATAGCGAAGTAGTTTTAAAAACTACGATTGACGTGTTATGGCTTATCTGCTTAGCCACCCCCGAACGAATCCTTTAATTATTATTTATAACGATGGTTGTCGTGCTCGAACTACAATCGAATCTAACTTGTTTGTTTTTTTATATCGAAGGATTATCATGGAAATTAAAAAACAAATAAAAAGAATAAAGAATAAAAATTAATGTAGTCATAAGGATAATAATAGTGAAGTTCAATATTACCTATAATGATACCAATTAGATCAAAAGTTCCTTGATGATTTTAAAAACCAATAAATCTTTTTCAAGATCAATTTGTATACCAATTTAGTTAGCAAATTGTAAAACTACAAGCGTAGGAAATTTTTTTTTTTTGTAAGACAATTAAAAAAATAAAAAATAAAAAGAATAAATAATGTAGTTCAATATTTTTATTTAAACATCATATTGAAACAAGAGTAAGCAATAATAATAATAATAATAATAATAATAATAATAATAATAATAACAACAACAATAATAAGTCTATACGGATGGGGGAGGTGAAACAAAAAATACAAATATCTGCATACGTACTGTTGGAATAAATGAATGTCAAAATAAAGAATATTTTTGCTTTGGAATGAAAATATAAGAAGAAGAAGAAAAAGAAAAAGGAGGAAGAAAGGCAATTTACCAAGAACGACCACTACGTTTCTCGTGTAGAGCCGTAAATGTCCTTAGACCTACAGTCAATGTGAACAAAACGAAAGGTACACTCTTCTTCCTTCGGTTATCGACAAACCGCTTCGAACCTTCTGCTATTCTAGAAAGGCAAAACCAAAAGGTAGGAGAAAGCTAGGCGAAAGCTATGCAAAAACTTTCCTTCTATCTTCTCTATCTCCCTCTATCTCTCTCCCTTTCCCTCTCTCTTTCTGTTCGACCGAAATAACGGCAAATGAATTACAACAGCTACTCTCTTTTTTCTCTTCCTCTTCCTCTTTTTCTTCTTCTCCATTTTCTTTTTAACAAAATCGAAAGTGAAAATGAAAAGTGTACCTTAGCTGCTACAACAACCTTATTACTTCTCCCTTATAGGGGACGACAGCTCGTACAATTTATACGACAATTTCTGAAGATCAAAAGAAAAAATCTAACTTTTAAGGGATGCGGAATAGGGGGTGAGGGATGCGGAATGAGTGGCGAAGACTGAGGAGTGGGAAAACATTCTTCGACAATGTCGACCTTGTGGAGTAAGGTTCCTACGAAACTTTGGAGTTTCCCGCCGAATTCCAGCACAAGTTTTGGTGTCCTCCTTCGAACTGACTCTCTCTCTCTCTCCCTCTCTCTTTCTCTCTATAACTCTACCTCTTTAGCTCTCTCCTCGAACTCTACTTCTTGTGGTAATATCTCGAAGAAGACGAGAAGCCGAAGTTTCAGACGGTTAGTCTGGAAACAATCATCACTATTAACTAGACAACGACGAGTTAGTTCTTATTTGTCACAACATTCATTTTCCAATTATAAATTAATCGGCCAATCAGTAAACTTCAATTATTTTGTAGAATATTTTTTTTTATCAATGCTATGATTTGGGAAATGTAAAAAAAAAAAAAATTACGATCGACTGATCAATGTGGACAACAAAATAAACGAGTTCGTTTTTAAGTTTTGTCGCAGCAATCATTCTTCAATTCTAAATTAATCAGCCAATCAGTAAGTTCCAATTTCTTTTTTCTTTTTTTCAAACATTTTTATTAATGGACCAATCAGATTTGAGAAATGTAAAAGAATAGCAATCGACTGATCAATCACAATGCAATCAACATAGAACAAGGGACGAGTTCGTTCTTAGTTTTTGTCGCAACATTCATTTTTCAATTCTGAATTAATCGACCAATCAGTAAGTTCCAACTATTTCTTTTTTTTTTTGTTTACAATATTTTTATTGATGAACCAATCAAATTTGAGGAATGTAAAAGAACATCGATTGACTGACCAATCGTAATACTTTTTCTCTCTTTTTTTTTTTTCCCTAATAAAAAACTCCTAAAGAACTTGTAAAACGAGTTCGTTCAGCGTTATTTGTCAACATATATTTGACAATATAATCGAAAGGTTTCAATTTTTCTTTCACACGTATTTTACATCAATCATATCCTTGGATCGATCAGATTCTAAGAACGCAGAGTAAACAATCAATTAAAAAAAAAAATACTTTAATTTTTTTGTTTAACATATTTTATTTTATCTTTAATTGTTAGGACCAATCATTATATTCGAGGTATATAGAAAATTAACGATCGATTGATCGGTTACGACGTTTTCATTAAACTCGTAAAAAATTTTGTAAAAAAAGAAAAAAAAAATCGGACGACAAAAGCTCTCTCTCTCTCTCTCTCTCTCTCTCTCTCTCTTTTTCAGAAAGATAGATAGAGAGAAAGAGAGATACAAGAAGAGTAGTGATGACATTAACTGACCAATCAAGTAATACGAGTTTTTCTTTTTTCTTTCAACTTTTTAAGAATTCGTAAAAAAAATGGTATTGGTAAATGGTGAAGAGAGGACAGTGAAGAGAGAAAAAATAAAAAATAAAAACGAAAAAAAATTATAAACGCAATAGACGTTCGATCCCATCGCTGACGGTGAACAGCAAACTCACAATCCAAGGCCGTCCGCTCACGCACGCGCGAGTAGAGTCAGAACTGTACCGTGTACATACATATATACATATATACATATATACATATATACATACATACATACATACAGAGATACATACATACATATATGCATATATACATATATATTATATACACACACATACATATATACATATATACATGCATACATATGTAAATACATACATTATATATACACATATATACATACACCATATATATATATATATATATATATATATATATATATATACATATGTACATACGTACGTACGTACGCGCGTTAACGCCGGCTGCATCTGACGCGCCATTACGCGATAACCTCGAAGCGTCTGTCCGTGAAAAAGAAGTCGAGTTAGCTAGCCGAGAAGAGCGGCGGTCTCTAGCTTTCATCGCACGAGCCAAGCAAAATTCCTCGACGGTTCCTCCATTTTTATCATCCAAATCCAAAAGAAATAAAGAGAGAGGAAGAAAAAAACAGAATGAGAAAGAGAGAGAGAGAGAGAGAGAGAGAGAGAGAGAGAGAGAGAGAGAGAGAGAGCGGAACTATGGCGCCATTTTTGTTTTCTCATTCGTTCAGTTTTTACGTACAAAAATTGTATTATTTTATTTATCTATTTGTTTTATTTGAAATAAAACATACATTTTAATTTAATGTAAGAAATGTTAAGTTTCCTAATTTTTTTTTTTACCATCTTTTCTCTCTTTTTCTTACCTCTCTGTTTAC
>NC_066596.1:5655000-5675000 GCF_905475345.1 Vespula vulgaris | reverse complement strand
TATATGTATGTATGTATGGATGTATGTATGTACGTGCACGTACGTACACATGTACGTGCATATAAAAATCGTTCAATTTTCTTGGGATTTTAGATATTTCTGTTGCATTTTTAAGTTAGTTTTTATCATACTAATTTCAATCTCGACGAGTTAAGAAAATAGAGATAATCCAAGAGTTTTTTCTTGTCTAAAAATAATATATATGTATATATATATATATACACATATACACACACACACACACACACACACTTTTTTATCCATCGAGTTCTGAAGCAGATTTCTTTTTTCCTTCATGACTCATCACATATCTACGTAAGTACATACATGAACGTATACAGGGTGGGTCACAAGTTCCTAGATAGGCCAAAAATTTTTTTAGTGAATTATAAAAATCAAATCGCTTTTCTTCGCGATTATTGTTTAAGCTAATAATGATTTTAATTTATAATTATTAGTACTTGTAGTTTTACAATCTCAAAAGAAAAGACAAAACAAAAAAACAAAAAAGATAAAGAAAAAAAAAAGAGAGAAGGAATAATCAAAAACCAAATGTAAAAATAAACAAATGAAATCGATCTAAAAATTAATCAAGATGTTAATCCGACATTTTAAAATCAAAAACTTGCTCCACCTAGGAACTTTTTGGGCGGCCATATGCATACATACGTACAAACATATATACATACATACATATATACATACATACATATGTATATACGTATGTAGAGTTCCGATCACAACGAAACGAATTAAAATTATTCGCATAAATTTTTGTACCTTTTCTTTGTTAACACAATTAGGTAGTACATTCGCCATAACCGATTCCGAAGTCTAACGGCTAAAAGAGTCGGTCGTGTTGAATTGTGTAATGAAAGAAGCGGGATCCTACGTCTTAAGCAATCAGGAAAGTGGAAACCCGTTTCGTTCGTACGATCTTCTACTCCCCACCCCACCCCCACCCCCCTCTCCACCCACCCTCTCACTGGACGGTTAACCGGTTATTACTTTATTTGTATACTCTCGTTCATTCCTTCCTTCCTTCTTGTTTCTTTTTTTTCCCTTCTTTCTGTTTCCTTTTTTTTTTACCTTTTATGTCTCTTTTCTTCCTTTCTTGTTTTTTTTTTCTTTTCGTTTCGTTTCGTTTCGTTTCGCTCTTTTTTCCTTTCATTTTATTTTTATTTACTTTTCATTCGGGCACACGCCAGGTATTCTGGCCCACTCGCACGCATACGACACACATACGCAAAATAATAACACAACAACAACAGTAGCAGCAACAACGGCAACAACAATAACAACGTATTTATTCTATTACGTGACTATTTCGTATATGATGGTCGAGTTCGGACGGACGCAAGAGCTCGTAGAGAGAGAAGGAGAGACAGAGAGAGAGAGAGAGAGAGAGAGAGAGAGAGACTATTTTTATTACCCTCCAAAGTAGCCGAAGGTCTTCGAATGTAATCCGAAACGTTGAAATTTTTCACGTTGCCGAGTCTCGCGCGGTTATTGCGTGCGATTCGGAGGGAGGGAGTAGGGGACGAGAGGTGGGGAAGAAAAGAGAAGAAAATGGCGGCTGAAAACACAAGAAAATGGTGGCTTAAAAAAGAAAAGAAAATGGCGGAGCAAAAAAAGAGAGAGAAGATGGCGCACGAAAACTTCCAGCGAAAATATTAGCGACAAATCTACTTCGACGTGGATACCAAATTAACCAAAAAAAGGAAAGAAAAAGAAAACAAATAAATAAATAAATAAATAAATAAATGAAAGCAATGAAATAGAAAGTAGACACGCGGTACGACCATCATCGCGAAGGAGAAGAGGAGGAAGAAGAAGAAGAAGAAGACACGGTTGCCAGATTTCCCATGATTTTCCGAAAGAATATTCTTATCTCGCAAAGAGACGAACGAGTTCCGGCTGAGGAAGCAAGCAAGCATGGCTGGCTTGCGTTGTTACGACTTTGCACGAAGCTCTCTCTCTCTCTCTCTCTCTCTCTCTTACACACACACACACACACACTCACTCACTCACTCACTCACTCACTCACTCACTCTCTGTACATATGTATGTATGTGCTTCTCTTCCTCTCACGAATATTCGGCTACGCGAAACTTCGATGACCTTGAGAATCACCAACTCGCGAACTTCGCTCGGTTGCCATACCATTTCGCATTTCGTATTACGCTTATATTTCCATTTTTTTTTCCTTTTCATTTTGGTTAATTCATATACTAATTTATATAGCAATACTACATGGAATATTACCGATCGAACCGTGAATCATATATTATTTATTTAATGATTTTGAAAATGTTTCTTTTTTTATTTTCTTTTCCTTTTCTTTTTTTTTTTTTTGCTCTATACATTTATTTATTTTTGTTCTTTTTGTTAAAGTTGGGTAAAATCGTGATTATTTTATTTTTTCTTTTTAATGAATTATCCTTTCACAGATACACGCGTACATACGCATGTTTCACCGTTGAACCGTAAATCATTTCGTTATAATATATTAATCGATTATGAGAATATTTATTGCTGATTTTTATTTATTTTTTTTTTTTTTCTTTTTGATTAGGCAAGGATAACCATGACTTCATTGTATAATAATTTTCTCTCTGTTAAGGGATTACGTTCGTACTATTAAATATAAAATAAAGAACACAGAGAAAGAGAGAGAGAGAGAGAGAAAGAAGAGCAATGATCTAATTTCTGGAACACATAGTCTATTTATAATCTTCCGATCCTAACCTATTACCATCAGCTGTTCGTCTCTCGGCCCGTGTCACGTGACCGTGAAGCAGCAGCGGCAACGGCAACAGCACCACCACCACCACCGCCATCACCACTGCCACTACCACCGCCACCACCCGTAAGAAATATCACACGGCGATAAATCTTCTGGTCCGATGTTACGAACGTATACGAAAACGATCGAATCTTACCGAAGAAGTTTACGATATTTTTGCGTACGATGCTAAAATAAGAGACACCAGTATTCACTAAATATGGTGAATCTTTTTTAACTTAAAAGATCAATCTTAAAATTTGTCTATTATATATCATGTCTCTCTATATCTATTATTTTAAATATTATATTGTATTTTAAAAATTATACTGTGTAATATATACCATATAATATAAATAATAGTACAAGATATAAAGTATTATAAAACATACTGTAATATCTATACAATACCATATAACAATATATTCATACAGTATTACAAAAGAAATTAATATCTATATGTACTGTCACATACAAATATTATACGTATATAATATAAATTATTTTATTATTTATATACGCAAACGCATACATATATAATATATACATATATGCGTTCATGTGTGTGTATATGTGTGTGTGTGTGTGTGTACGTGTAAATACTTAATATATATATATACACATACGTACGTACGTACGTGCATACCACACACACACACAAATACACATATTTGATAAAAGTTATCAAGAGTAGAAAGAACGATTAGGTTTCGAGAGGAAGAAATATGAAGGAGAAAAAGTTAGTAGTCCGGCAACGCTGGGCTTCCGAGCGAAGAGAGAACAGGCAGGCACAGGCAAGCAGGCAGGCGGCCGGCGGTACAGGCCGATAAAAATAAATTTGCGCCCGGAATAATCGCAGAGCTCTCTCGTTCTCTCTTTCTCTCTCTCTCTCTCTCTCTTTCCTCTTACTCTCACTCTCTCTCTCTCTCTCTTTCTCCCTAGCGATTCGTACGAAACGTTGGCTACTCTCTAGGTGATGGCCGCTCAGTTAGGTATCGCTGATGGTATATATATATGTGTGTGTGTGTGTGGGTATATATATATATTGCTGGATGTTATTGCTGATGCTGATGTTGATGTTACCAGCAGCAGCTCGTCTTGCTTGCACATTGCTTAAGTAATATTCGAGAAGAATCGTTCAATGTTATAATATTGTTTAATTCGATCGTGTTTGATAATCGCGATGAAAATTTCAAAATGTTTCGAAGACGAAAAAAGAAGGAAAAATGAAAAGAAAAGAAGAGAGAGAGAGAGAGAGAGAGAGAGAGAGAAGGGAAAAATTGTTAGAAAAAGAATTATAAAGACAAGGAGTAGTAAGTCACGTTACTCTACTGACTCGGTCCATCACTTTTGAAACGTAACGTACAACGAGAAAGAAGCCATTGGTATACCAACACTGTGAGCGTAACAGAGAAAGATAGATAGATAGGTAGAGAGAGAGAGAGAGAGAGAGAGAGAGAGAGAAAGAGTGGGGGAAAGAGAAGGTTGTATTTCGAAATCGCGATACCAAAGTACCAAAGAAGAGAGGTATTCCTTTTACATTTTTACAGACACGAGAGAGAGAGAGAGAGAGAGAGAGAGAGAGAGAGAGAGAGAGAGAGAGAGAGAGAGAGAGAGAGAGAGAGAGAGAGAGAGAGAGCAGAAACGATTCTGAAATTCAAAACTCGTAAGAACTCTCGAAATACTCTCGTCATCGTCGCTTTTCTCGAATCTTTAAGGCTCATCACGATGATTCGATGATAACGATAACGATAACGACATTAATAGATGAGAAACTTGTTTTTCTTTTATCGCATAACGCAAGTGTATTTTGAAACGATACCTATCGAGGCTCATCACCCATATAACGACTTTCTCTTTCGAGCGAACCCCCATAAGCTTTTCTACCTTAGCTTTTTGTCGATGAAAGAGAGACGAGAAGAAAAAAAAGAAAAAGAAAAAGGAAAAAAAAAATATCTAGGATAGTTCCAGTATTTTTTCAATAGTCAATAGAGTCGATGGAAGACATCTTTGTTCTTTTGTTCTTTTTTATTCTTTTTCTTTTTCTTTTTTTTGGTTTTTATTAATGACCATTCTCGATGATCCTTGCTCGACAACGGTGATCGGTTCATTCAACGACTATGCAGACGACCAACGATATTTTCTACGAATATCTCTCTTTCTATCTTTTATCCTCTCCCACGAGTGAGAAACACGATACGAGTTTAAACGTCGAACAATAACAAGATCGTAAATGTTTAAATCGTTTTACAATCGAGTTATATAGACATGACCGTGAACTATTCTATAAAAACTGGAATTATTCATTTTCCAAATAGTAATCTACTACACGTTTTCTGTCGATTAAATCTTCTCGCTCTCTACAAAAAAAAAGGATAGAGAGAGAGAGAGAGAGAGAGAAAGAATGAGAGGGAGAGAAAAACAAAACAAGAAAAAAACCAAACAAAAAAAGAAGAAAAAACTTCGGCACTACCTTGCAACTTTGAGCATTTGCCAACGTAAATGGCCTTAAAAAAATTTGTCGATTAGATAAGAAATCTCAATGATTCTATTACGCGTTCTCCGCGCCGATTAAATATTTTCCTTAAATACAAAACGGAAAGAGATAAAACGAAAAATGAAAAAAAGAGAAAAAGAAAGAAAGAAAGAAAGAAAGAAAGAAAGAACAATAAGAGAGAAATAAAACTTCACTCGTCAGACTTATGCCTTAATATTTACGAACGTAGAAAGATTTGAAAAAAAACGAAGGAAAAAAAATCAAAACAGAACAAAACGAAACGAAACAAAAGAAGTAGTCAATTAGATAAGAAATCGTCATTAAATGAAATAATCTCTAAGAATAACATAAACATAACGTAACGTAACGTAACGTAACGTAACGTAACATAACATAACAAACTTAACAAGTGAATCGTGAAGTTACATCGTAAGTACTTACTTAATATAATAATAACATTGCTAATAAAATAAAGTGTAATGAGAAGAAGTAAATATCTTTTCTTTTGTGTGTTTCTTTCTTTCTTTTTTTTTTTCCTTTTTTTTTTCACTAATGAATTAATGAAAGGAAGAGTAATAGAGTTGAAGTCGGTACATGATGTAAAAAAATAAAAAAAGGACTAAACGATTTGCTCGTAATTTCTTATTAATAAAATTGCTAATAAATTGAAGCGTAATGAGAAATAGTAAACATCTTGTTTCTTTCTTTGTTTGTTTGTTTCTTTTTTTTTTCACTAATGAAAGATTCGAAGAGGGGCGGGGGAGGGTAGTAGTGAAACATGAGATAGAAAAAAGGATAAAAAAAAAAAAGAAAAAACAGCGAACGAGATTAGCTCGTAAATTTCTTACTATTAAAATATCTGATAAAATAAAGGCTACGAAAAAGTAGCCATCTGTTTTTTCTTTCTTTTTTTTTTTTCTTTTCTTTTTGTTTCGCTCTTTTTCCTTTCGCTAATGAAATAATGACAGAAAGGAGTAAGTAGTTACTGCTGGAGTCAAAACATAACCTAATCACCGGACGATTTACTCACAAGCATTTACTATTAAAGTTAGCTAATTTAATAATCGAGTAACAAAAAGGTAGACGTCTTAATTTTCGTTCCTTTTTCATTTTTTTTTGTTTCACTTATGAAAAAAAAAAAAAAATCGAAGGAGGAGTTTAGACGGATAGAGTTGGAGTCGTTCGAGCGGACTTTTGAAACGACCTGCAGTCTGTGTGCTGTATAGGTTATGTTGAATAGAGTGAGCAAGCAGCAAGTAGCGAGCGAGCGAGCGAACTAGAGAGAGAGAGAGAGAGAAGGATAGAAAGATAGAAAGAGAAGGAAGAGAAGGATGAGGAGAAGGAAGAGAAGGACGAGGAGGAGGGGGAGGTAAAGGAGGTGGGAAGAGCAAGAGGAGGATGGTTCGAGAAGTATGGTGAGAGGTGCAGAGGAGGAATGTGTGCGAGAAAAGGAAGGAGACGCGTGTTACGAAACCGTGGTACGCGTGAGCACTATGAACGAGAGGAAAAGAGACAAGAAGAGAGTACAGGGAGAGAGAGAGAGAGAGAGAGAGAGAGAGAGAGAGAGAAGAGAGCTCGTTGGATGAGCGGCTCTCTTCGGCTGGCCGTTCGCTTCGTCGTTCTCTGCCTTTTTTCATCCACCTCCGTCTCTTCCACCTCCCTCTATCTCTATCTCTCTTTCTCTTTCTGTCTCTGTCTTTGTCTTTCTATCTCACTCTTTCCTCTTCTCCACCTATCAGTCTATCTCTCTCACTCTTACGCACACGCTCACGCACCAGCGAACAGTTTCTGTTTCCTCCTCCTCCTCCTCCTCCTCCTCCTCCTTCTTTTACTCCTCCTCATCGTGCACCTCCTTCTCTTCTCTTCTCTTCTCTTCTCTTCTCTTCTCTCCTTTCTCTTCCTCTCCCCCCTCCCGCCCCCGCCCCCGCCACCACCTTCACCCCTTGTCCCCCTTCCCCTTGTCTCGGTATTTGCTTCGAGCTAAAATAAAAATGAGAGAAGGCTTACGAGAGAGAACGAGAGAGAGAGAGAGAGAGAGAAAGAGAGAGGGACTTCTCGCCCGCGCTCAAACGCGTCTCCTCGCGATTTACGCACGTCCGAGGAGCAGACTTTTAAAAACTCTTTCCTTCCGTACCACCTATCGACTATTTTCTTCTTTTTACATCTCATATATATATATGTATGTATGTATGTATGTATGTATGTATGTATGTATACATATACGTATATATATATTTATTTCTTAAGGATCGAGTACAGGAAACTTCGATAATCGAGACCGAGTAATCGAATTTCAAATTTCGCGCCAAATTAACACATCGTACGTATATATATATATATATATATATATATATATATATATATATATATATATATATATATGCGTGTGCACCGTAAAACATATATTTCCCCATCCCGTGATATAACCTAACTTTTTTTTCTATTTTATTACAACTCTTCGTTTGTTCGTTTTCGATTATCGTTGCTGACAGAATTCGTCGTTTTTTGTAAAAAAATAAAGAAAGAGAAAAAATAGAGAGAGAGAGAGAGAGAGAAAGAAAGAGAAACAAAGACATGTGCATGTATATTTCTATTAGAATCTCACTTTTTTTTTTTTAGTACTTCGTCGGACCTTTTTCTTTGTTGTTTTTAATTATTTATTATATGAATTTCAATATAATTCACGTCATTCAAAAAAATGAAAACAGAGAATAAACAAATAAATAGACAAATATACGAATATACATGCACGTATATATTTCTATTATAATCTCACTTTTTGTTGATTAATTTATTAAAATCTTTTTTCTTTATCGTTTTCGTATATTTCATTTTACTAATATACAAAATTCGCCGTCCAAAAAATAAAAGTAAGAAAGAATTGAATAAATTAATTAATTAATTAATTAATTAAAAAGACTAAATATATAAAGATTGTAACGTAGAAAGACTGTGAACAAACTCGCAACGCGTTTTACTCGACGGATGCAGCGAACGATGGGGTCAGGGTCATGTTAGGACGATAATAATCATATATTCGCGAAATATACATTTGGCGTATATATATATATATATATATATATATATATATATATATATATGTCGTATAGATAACGTACTCCTTGCATTTTGAAATAACGATTGATATTCGAAAGCATGCTTAGGAATGGTGATCGATTTGTCCAGAAAAGTGGTTCCTTCAACCTTAATGGACTCAGGTCACCAAAACTTTTTTCCAAGGAGTTTCACTGAACGAGCGACGAAAGAATTTCTTTCGTCCGTTAAGATTGAGGAAGGTCGAGGAATTCCAAAGGATATCATCTCGATTCTAACGCCACCCGTGTTTGATTCAATCGACTTACTTTCCCTCTCTTCACAAAGAAAGAAAGAGAAAGAGAAATGGAATAAAAGAAATTTTTTTTCTTCGGACTCCACGATTAATACTTCGAATTCAATTCACGATTTTTCCTACGATTAGTTAGTTAAATGTTACGATGAAAAAAAAAAAAAAAAAAAAAAAAAAACATGAAAATAATCATATTTCCTTCTTTCCTACATCAAATTTCATTTTGAATAGAAACGTGGTATCGTTCAATTGCCTTCCCTTCCCACCCCTCTCCCCTTCTTAAGTTTTTTTTCTTTGAGCTCTAAGACGTAACTAAATTCAGTGATAACACGAAATTAAGATGTTATATAATCGAGTATATGGTCACTTTCACTAATTTTTTTTCTCTCTCTATCTTTCTCCTTTTCTTTTTTTTCACAACTAATATGATCATAACATACACACATACACACAGAGAGAGAGAGAGAGAGAGAGAGAGAGAGAATCTTTTAAATATTTTCTATAGGCTAAGCAGTACATCGAGCATCTCTCTCTCTCTCTCTCTCTCTTTCTTTTCCCTTCTTATAACCCTAAACGTTCTCGAATCGGTTGTATCGAGAAATACAAGTTCATCGACTACAACTATATAACTACGATTACGACTACGACTACAACTACGAGGACGAATGTGAGTTAGTTTATTCATGTATTCCATAACTTTGGAATACATGAATAACTTGTTTGGAGGTTTTCGGTCGGCACTGTCTGAATATGGGAGAGTAGAAGAAGAAAAAGAGAAAAAGAAAAGAGAAGGAAAAAAAGAAGTAGAAAAAAAGTACAACAAAAAAAAAGAGAGAGAGAGAGAGAGAGAGAGAGAGAGAGAAAAATGAAAAGGATTCAGAAAAGCAAAGGATATATGAAAGAGACACGAAGTAGCGAAGTAAGATGAAAAAGAAAGATAGAGATAGAAATAGAGATAGATAGACAGATAGATACATAGATAGATAGATAGATAAAAAGAGTGAAAGAGAAAGAAAGAAAACGATCGCAGACTCCTAAAGCGATCTTATTGATAAGCTCGATTTATCCTCCGAGGATTTATCTGCGACACGTGGCTCGCGCGTGTATTCGCCATCCTTTTCTTTTCTTTTCTTTTCTTTTCTTTTCTTTTATTATATTTCTCTCTTTCTCTCTCCCACCCCATTTCTTCTTCTTCTTCTTCTTCTTCTTCTTCTTCTTCTTTCTCGTTCTTTTTCTCTATATATCTATCTCCGTTTCGTTCTAACTCATCCTTTCCTTTATACCGCGCCAAAAGGCCTCCCGCGCCACGTGCTTTTCGCGTTTACATTTTTTTTCCTACCCCTTCCTCATCCTCCTTCTTCCCCACCCTCACCTCTCTTCTCTCCGTTCCACCCTCTCTTCTCTTACCCCGTTTTTTTTTTTCTTTTGTTTTACGTCCACGTTCTTTTACACGTACCATCTATGTATATACCCACACCCAACATTATTTCGTAGGAAACTTCGGAGAAACTTTTTCCTATGTTTTCTTCTTCTTCTTCTTCTTCTTTTTTTTTCTTTTTCTTTTTCTTCTTCTTCTTCTTCTTCTTCATTTTCTCTTTCTTTTGACACTACCCAGTGTCACAAAACGAATAGAACTTAGTAGAACATCTTTATCTCGACGCGATCTTCGATGACATCAACCCGTTATAACTTCATTTTTTTTTCTTTTTTCCGTTCTTTTCTATTCTATTTCTCTCTTTTTTTTCTTTCTTTCTTTTTTACTTTCATCCATTTTTTTTTTTTTTTTATATATACGATCGAACGTGCGCGGAGTCTGTGAAAAAAGTTGCCAAATGATTCTTTGGACAAGTCACAGTTAAGCCTTTCGTAATCAATTTTGACTTATTATTTATTCGGAAAGGAAGAATGTGACGATATTTTTAATATTTCATAAGTATTTTTAATGGATTGGTCGGTAATATTTATAATTAGTAAGTATTTAATATAAGTGAGAGTCAAGCCTTACGTAACTCCTGACACTTTAATTAATTATACCAATCGAAATATTCGTATAAACTGTGACCATTTGTTCTTCGAAAATATTTATCATTAATTAATAAAAACATATACCGATCGAGTAAATATAGAAGTGGTTAAATTTCTTTTCTTTTTACTTTTTCCGTCAGATTTATAAAAGCTTAACCTGAACACACCAAAGAGCCTAGTAGCTTTTGACCCACCCTTTAAAAGTCTTTTTCTTATCAATATACAAGGGGAAACAATTTTCTCTCTTTTTTTTTTTTTTTTCTTTCGAGCTAACTCGTACGTATTATTTTTTTCGCAAGAATATAAAATGGCCGATATAAAATTCCAAGAAGAGTGTAAACGCGAAATGACGAATATTATTTACCACGTGTTAAACAAAAGGACGAATTAAAAAGACGTAAATATTTACGTAGATACTTGCATATTCCGTGTCGCAAATTCGTTTGCGCGCGATGACATAAACAAGAACGTGTCTCGGGAACAACGTGGATGATTGTGGTCGATTGATCGATACCAGTACAACACGTGTTTCTCTCTTTTCTCCCTCTCCCTCCTTTATCTTTTTCATCGTTATTTAGTAATGAAGTAATAAGAATAATAAGGTATTTGTGTGACACGATAAATAATCGAGAGAAAGAGAGAAAGAGAGAGAGAGAGGGAAACATTTGCTTCCTTGGTTGTCAACGCGAACCATTCGTTTCTTTTGAAGATAGACTGACGATAGTCGACGCCATGTTTCTTTCTTAAAAGTTCTGATACCACGTGACCGTCGCGCTCACGCATCACATGACATCGCGAGAATTTTTAATAAGCGTGCTCGCGCGCTTAACGAATAGCGTCCCTCCGAATAAGTAGAAAGTAAAAGTATATATATATATATATATATATATATATATATATATATATATATAACGTATAGATATTCATATACATGACGTTTGATCCTCTTCGAGAAAATCATCGAAAGGATAGAACGAGGTTTATAAAACAGTGCTAGAAAATAAAGTAAGTAATATGGTATAGTAACAATAAGCTTTGTCCTTGGTTCTACTCTAGGGTGTAGCGTGGATCTAGATAAGAAAAAAGAGAGGGTAGGTGGGGAAGTGCAGGGAGAGGCAGGCGGATGGGCGACGGGAGAGAGAAAGAGAGAAAGAAAGAAAAAGAGAGAGAGAGAGAGAGAAAGAGAGAGAGCGATGGAGCGGAGAAAAAAGGGGGAGGCTCGGAGAAAGAGAAAAGGTGGGAGTTGGGCTGAGAGAGGGAGGGAAATGGGTAGGAAGGGAGAGCGAGAGAGAAATAGAGAGAAACTTACATCTTGTAGTGATGTTGCATGTGGTGACCGAGATGCAAGTCGGCGGCATGCTGTTGCTGGATCTGCTGTTGCTGATGCACGGACTGATGGTGGTGAGTCTGCGGGGGATCCAAGGTGGAGGCACCCAGCAGGGTGGCGCTCTCCCTGAACAGCGTTGCCACCTGCATGCTCGAAGAGATCTCTGACGCGGGGAAAACCGCGATGAGGATATTTCACCTCTTCCTTCGCTACTACTCCACCACCTCCTCCTCCTCCTCCTCCTCCACCTCCACCTCCTCCTCCACCTCCTCCTCTTCCTTTCTTCTTTTTATCTTCCTCGAGAATGGTCCTTCTTCTTCGCGAAGAACCTTCGTCGAGGTTAACTTCGATGACCACCGACCGACGGACCGGATCCGTGCAAAGCTCCTCACCTCCTCCGCTTATTCTTCTTCTTCTTCTTCTTCTTCTTCTTTTTCTTCCTCCACCTCCTCCTCCTCCTCCTCCTCCTCCTCCTCCTTCTACTCCTCTTCCTCTTCGTCTTTCTTCTTCTTCTTCTTCTATTACTTCTTCTTCTTCTTCTTCTTCTTCTTCTTGACGAAATAATACTACCACACTACTCTTTCTCTTTCCCTCTCTCTTTCTTTCTCTCTTTATATTTTTTCCTTTTCTTTCTTGACCACCACCTCCTCCTCCTCCTCCTCCTCCTCTTCCTCCTCCTCCTCCTCCTTCCTCTTCTTTTTCTTCTTCCTCTTCTTCTTCTTCTTCTTCTTCTTCTTCTTCTTCTTCTTCTATTACCACCACCACCACAACCACCACCACCACCACCGCAGTTACTACTACTACAACTACTACAATTTCTCCTGGCGACGCTGCCACTGTCGCGCTACTCCACGAGACGACGACGATGCTCTTGGCGTTGCTCGGGCTAGTAACGATCGCTGCTTCACCACCGCAACTACTACTACTACTACTACTGCTGCTGCTGCTGCTGCTGCTGCTGCTGCTGCTCCTGCTACTACTACTACTACTATTACTAATACTACTACGACCACCACCACCACCACCACCACCACCAACCACCACCACCACCACCACCACCACCACCACTACCACGTCCACGTCCACGTCCACCAGCAGTAGCAGTAACACTACTACTACTACTACTACTAGTAATACTAAACTCCTCTCTACTAGTAGCACCAACCACTACTACTAGCAATCACACACGGCCGTCGCAACGAGTACGTAGAACAACGACGACGACGACGACGACAACGACGGCGACGACAACAACGGCGACGACGACGACGACGACGACGACGACAACGATGACAACGACGACGGTCCGTGTACGTGTCTGTGTCTATGTGTGTGTCGCGAGACTCCTTCCGTCGCGGCGACGGGACCGACGGTGTTGCGATCCGTTCGGTCGCCGTCGACGACGCGACGATCTTCTCTTATTCTTTTTCTTTCTTTCTTTTCTTGTTTTTTATTAATTATTCCTTCTCTTCTCCTTTATCCCTTTTCAATTCCTTCCTTCCTTTATCGTTGAACCTGTCCCGTTTATATATTTATATGTATATATATATATATATATATTTCTATATATATATTATATCGTATTATGTTATAGATCCTTCGATCTCTTCTCTAAATCACACTTCGTTTGTTGTATCGAAGATTATCCTCGGTACGTCGAACCGGCGTGCTCGGAGGGGGGCAGGGGTTGTTGTAGAAGGGGTCCGGAGGGGGTGGCCGAGGGGGAGAGGATAGGGGGGAGGGGGAGAGCGCTCTATCTCTATTCTCCTCCCCTTCGTAGAAAATCCTCGTAGTTGGTAGTTCAACAGTTTTGGCTCAATCGAGACCCCTAGAGCTCGTCGATGTTTTCGATGTTGTTTTCGTCCTCGTCGTCGTCCTCGACGTCGTCTTAGGATTCGTCCTTTCTCCTTTCATCATCGTTGTCGTCATCATTATACGCTTCGATATAAATACCGAGTATACACCAGAGAGATCTTTGAAATTTTAGGAAAGTATCAACCGGGTAGTTTCGAGACACCCGGTATATGTACAATCTTTCCGTTCTCTCTCTCTCTCTCTCTTCTCTCTTCTCTCTCTCTCTACCTCTTTCTCTCTTTCTATGTGTTTATGTATGTAGGTGTGTATATGTATATATATATATCTTCTACGTATATGTGTATGTGTGCAGTTGACACTCCAAGTACACGTCCGACGGAGCAACGAACGAGATTGCCACTCCACTTCTTCGTTCTTGAATTCTCTTCTTCTTCTTCTTCTTCTTCTTCTCTCTTTTCTCTTCTCTCTTCTCTCTTCTCTCTTCTCTCTTCTCCTTTCTCTTCGTTTCTTCTCTTCTTTTTTATCTTCAAATATTATTACGTCTATCCGACACGAGTAAGAAGGTGGTGGCGATCGGGGTAAGGAGAAAAGGGTGCTTTGGAAGAAGGGAGAGAAAGAAACGTATATATACACGTATACGCGTGTATGCGGGTGCGTGTATGTGTATACATATATATATGTATGTATGTATGTATGTATATATATATATATAAGAAAAAAAAGTAAAAAGAAAGGAAGAAAAAAAAAGGGTTTAACACCAATAAAACCAACAATCAACAAGAAGAATCAACGATCACAAGCACAACAACAAAGGACAACGAAGGAGTCGAGCGAGATCGAACGAAAGACGTCGTTGCACCCACAGTTAGGACTTTTCCTAATAAATGTTTCAGTTAGTAGTCGGTTCGGAATAATAGTGTATCAGTCAGAGTTTACCACTTCTTTTCTTCTTCTTCTTTGTTGTTGTTGTTGTTGTTTTTTTTCTCTTTCTTTTTCTTCGTTATTGTTGTTGTTGTTGTTGTTTCTTTTCTTCTGTAGGATCTCGAAGAAGGACAAAGATAAACGACGACGAATTGGACGGAGAGGAAGAAGAAGCGTCTTCTTCTTGGTATATGATATAATAAGAGAGAGAGGGTACGACGTTGACGTCGTCGATTACGATTACGACGATTACGATGATTTTACGATTAAGAAGATTACGATGACGGTGACGACAATGACGACGATAATAAAGTATTAGAATCGCGTGGAACAGTCACTGTTGTAAAGATAATAACGAAGATAGAACCGAGAGCAGCAGGGGCAGCTGCTGTTGTGTGATGTGTGTCGTACGTGTCTAGTATATTCCTGGGGCCCGTCGGTGGTCGCCGTGTGACGTGAACCGGCGGCGCGATGATGCACCCACGCCCCGGACGGAGCGCTTCGTCAACGGTGCGATATCTCTTCGCACTCGACGATCTCGTTCCTGCTATCACTCCCTCTTTCTCTCTCTGTGTCCCTCGCTATATGTATATATATATATGTATGTATATATTACGTGTGTGTGTGTGTGGTGTGTGAGTGCGCATATATCACACTTTTCCTCTCTGCTTCGCACGAGTGAGGAAGAAAGAATTCGTATCTAAGAATATCGAATTGGTCGAACTTTAGCAAAGGTTTATCACGGATTCCATAACGCTCTCGTTTTTACCACGTCGATCCTCGTGCAGAGAGACACACGCACATACGCACACGAACACGTCACACACGTTTCGATTTTGTTCTCCTCCCTTTTTATCACCCCTCTCTCTCTCTCTCTCTCTCTCTCTCTCTCTTCCACTCTCTCTTCCACTCTCTCTCTCTCTCTCTCTCTCTCTCTCTCGCTCGCTCGCTTTCCTTCTCTCTCTCTCTCTCTCTTTCTCTATCTATCTTTTTCTCACTTCTCCGCACTACCCACCCACCCACTCTTTCTCTCTCTGTCTCTCTCGAGTCGTGTAAACACGCGCGAGCGCGCACGCACACACACTCTCTCTCTCGCAAAGCCGCAAAATCCGCGACCGCCGCGGCAGCAAGAGTCGGCACCGCACTGCCTGACCGTTCCGCTCGTTCGGCAGCACGAACCTCGCCGTTCGCACGTTTCCGTAGGCGCTCGTTCGCCTTCGCGCACGCTCGGCTACGACGGAGCCTGCGGCGACGCCGGCTACAGAGCCGCCGACGCTTTGCCCGGCGCTGCTCCTCCTCCCCCACTCTTAGACCACCTACCACTAACTCTATCTCTATTCCTCTCCCTCTTTCCCTCTCTCTCTCTCTCCCTTGCTCGCTCGCTCGCTCGCTCACTCGCTCGCTCGCTCTTCACTGAGAACGCTCTTTACGTCCTTTTCTTTCTTTATTCCTGTCTCTCTCTTTCTCTCTCTCTCTCTCTCTCTCTACATCCTCTTTGTCTCTCTCTCGATTTCGCACATACTCTCCATCTTTGTTTCTCACTCTATCTCTTTTGCACTTTCCTTCTCTCTCTCTCTCTTTCTATTTCCATCTCTATCTCTATCTCTATCTCTATCTAGCTTGCTTCGCAACGCTGCCGAGGAACAGCGTAACGGATCGATCGTCACCGATCGATGGTAAATCGAGGCACGCGCTCTCCGATCGATCGACCAACGACGACCGACCGTTGGACGACGTTTCCTTCGTCTCGCGAAATACCGCGAGAAAGGGGCCGCTGTCGGCGCTTTTGCGATTCGCGTCGCGAATATCATCGTCCAAAGTTATTTCTTAACAATATATTCCTACGAGATGGAAAAAAACTATTTGCTTTACGTAAAAATCTTCGTTTTATCGTCTCTTTCGTCATCATCTACCTCGTCCTTCTTTTCGTGCTCCACGTCATAGTTTTTGACTTCTCTCGAAAAAGGAGACCATAGCGAGGATATTAAACGCCGCGAACGACCTCGCTGATATGATTCTGCGCGAAAGAGCACGTATTTCTTCTTCTTCTTCTTCTTCTTCTTCTTCTTCGTCTTCTTCTTCTACTCCTACCCCCCTCTTGCACCTCCTCCTCCTCCTCCTCCTCCTCCTCCTCATCCTCCTTGTCTCTTTTATCCTTCGCCGAGCGTCGTTCGTGGATGCGTCTTCTTTCTTTTTTTTTTTTTTAGTTTTAGTTTTTTACGAAAAAGGAAGAAGGATCTTTGGGATTATTCTACACATATATATACATATATCTATATATATATATACATATATAAAAATATATATACATATATACATACATACATACATATATACATATACATACATAAATACATACATACATACATACATACATACATACATACGTATATATGTACATAATAAAAAATTTATATCATCTGAAGGACGACGGACCACCGTCACCGTTTTGTTGATTTCGAAATGTCCTTTACGCGAACATAAGTAAAATTAATTCTCGTCTCTGACGGTCGAATGGTACCACCTACATACAATACATACGCGACCACATATCTTTTTTTTCTCTAGTATCTCATTTCTTTCTCAAACGTTTCATTTCAGAGTCACCTGATGATCATCCTCTTTGGGGTGGGGTGAGGTATAGTAGTGGGTAGAGATATAAGGGACGTATGATTTTCTCTTTTTATTTTTTATTTTCTTCCTTTTTTCCTTGAGTTTTCTTTTCTTTTTCTTCTTTTATTTTTCCTTTCTTTTTTTTGGGGGGGAGTTTTTACATGGCCAAGAACATGCACGTACGTACATAGACGGAGATATATACGAATTTTTGGAACGAAACTCGTTTATCCCGCCCGGGCACCACCATCATGAGATTCTACGCCCCTGTGCGCGAGGGTTCCTTCGTATACTCTCTCTCTCTCTCTCTCTCTCACTCTCTCTCTCTCTCTTCTCTCTCACTCTCTCTCTCTCTCTCGCTCGCTCGTTCGCTCGCTCGCTCGCTGGTACTTCTCTTTCCTCTCTCGTCCTTCTCTCTCTCTCTCTCTCTCTCTCTCTCTCTCTCTCTCTCTCGCTCTCTCTCTCTCTCTCTCTCTCTCTCTCTCTCTCTCTCCATCTCTCCATCCATCCCTCAGCACACCCTCAATCCGCTCGCTCGAGCACGAGCGCATGGCAGGGTTGCACCGCGAACGACGAGAGGCGAATATGGCTCCCGTATGCGTGTTTGTCCGTCCTGTCGTGTCGTATACCTGTCTCTCTGTCGTTGTATGTGTATCTGTGTGTGCGTGCGCGCGCATGTATGCGAGTAATATATGTGTGTGAGTTGTGCGCCTCAGCGAAAGGCAAGTAACTCTTGTACATAGGGAGGAAAAGGCTTCGTGTGCGAGTACACGCGGTGACCCTGCGCTGTCGGATAGAGGTGGACGAGGAGGAAGTTCAGGGCCGCATCGCGGTTAGAAATATTGCACTTCTTTTTACCCGTTTGCCAACTGTGTTTCATCATTCGTCGCGTCGTCGTCGTCGTCGTCGTCGTCGTTGTCGCCGTCGTAGTAGTATCGTAGTTATACTCGTAATCGTCGTTGCTTTTCGTCATAGTCATCATAGCGTTGTAGTCATCGTCCGTTGTTTTCTACGAGTTTACAAATTTACAACGCGGGAATTGTGAATACGAATTGTGATCATGACACTCCCCTCCACTCCCCGCTCTTTTCGAAATATAGTCAATCAGAAGTTATCGGAAGTGAAAATTATTCGTTCGATATGTTATCCGTCGTTCTTATTTTTCTTTTTTCTTTCGTTTTGCTTCTTTTTTATTTGATTCTTTCTTTCAAATTTCCCGCTCTTACAGCGTCAACGTGATTGGGTAAACCGTTACGTATTTATAGGTTATGTCGTAATACATACCTCGTATGGAGTAATACACTTATGTAGTTTCAATGAGAATATACAAATGTTGTTTAGAACTAATATCAAATTTGTCCTAATGATCTGATTTCTTTGTTGAATTTTAAATTGGTAAGAAATTCTCGTACCCTAGAAATATATCATTGAAAATTCAGAATCGCTCTGTAATGCTATATACGTACGTATATAGCTAATACAAAACATACATACATATATATGTATACATATATACATGTATATATCATACAAATATCATATATCATCCATAGTACATACGTAGATACATACATCATACAAGTTACATACATATATACTTCGTACATACATATTTCATTATTCCGTACGGTTGACGCACTTTTTCTGCTAAGTTACTTCGCGTTAACGTTACGACGAGAGTAGTCGAATCTCTTGACGCGTTCCTGGCCTCAAATACTCTCTCCACGCGTATGTATATATATATATATACATATATACATACATATTATATACAGATAGATTGCGTGTGTGTATGTACATATATATGTCGGGTGCGCGCGTATGAAACTGCGAGCACATATTTATGAGCGTGTATGTAGAGCCAGGCCATGCACGAATAAAGAGCGCGCGCGGGAGATCGAGAGAGAGAGAGAGAGAGAGAGAGATGGGTTATATGCATATGTATATACCTCTTCTCACTACATAGAGCGATAGTGTTAGAGAGAGAGAAAGAAAGAGAAAGAAAGAGAGAGAAGCGAGTAACGAGAAAGAGCAGTAACTATAGAAAGCAGTGGCGGCGCTAGCGGAGCGAACGTTCAACATGAGTGAGAAAGAGAGAAATAGAGATAGAGAGAGAGGAAAATATAAAATGAACGAATAAGAGAGAAAGAGAGAGAGAGAGAGAGAGAGAGAAAGAAGCAAATATAGAAAGAAAAGAGAAGGATGCATTGGAGAAAGCTCTGTCGTGAGATAGAGAGAGAGAGAGAGAGGGAGAGTGAGAGAGAGAGAGAGAGAGAGAGGAGAAGAGAAAAAGAGAGAGAGATAGCAATATACGTTGAAACCCCACATGACTCTCTCTCTCTCTCTCTCTCTCTTGCTATCTCACTCTTCTATGCAGCTTCGCGCACAACCCACTATGCCAGACTCCCACCACGCGAACTTTCGGAAAAATCAATAGACTACAAGAAAAGCCTGTGCTGCGCCAGGCGAGTGGAGCCCTCTCCCCTTTCCTCTCTTTCCTATCCTACTTTCTCTCTCCGTCTCTCTTTCTCTTTCGCAACGTTCGTGCATCTATCCGTCTCTCTCTTTCTCTCTTTCTCTCTTTACCATAGTATTACTCTCTTTCTCTTGCTATCTGTCTCTTTCTCTCTCTACCTACTTCCCACTCCCCACTCCCCACTCCCCACTCCTT
>NC_066596.1:5617500-5650000 GCF_905475345.1 Vespula vulgaris | reverse complement strand
TGATTCTTTCTCGTGTTCGTCGCGATATACCATTCTATTTTCATTTCTCTTTCTCTCTCTCTGTCTCTCTCATTCTCATTTTCTCTCTCACTCTTTCTTTCTTTCTCTCTCTCTCTCTCTCTCTCTCTCTCTCTCTCTCTCTCTCACTCTCACGGCCGATGCCAACTACGGAATCCACTTGACATCATCGTTCATTATGAATTTCCGGACCTTTCTTTCTTTCTTTCTTTTTCTTTTCTTTTCTTTTCTTTTCTTTTTCTTTTTATTTCTTTTTTCTTTCTTCTTTTTTTTTTCTTTATGTCTTTCACTCTTTTTTTCTTGTTCTCTTTCTGTTTCTACGTTCGCACTTGTCTGTTTTCCTTTTTTGTGTTTTTCTTGTTCAGTGATAATGCAGTTAAAAGTGCATATTGCGGGTATATACTTTAATGTAATAGCGTTTAAATTTCTTCAATGTTATGTAAATTTGGTATTTTGTATGTATATATACGTATATGTATAAAATTGTATGCGCGTATGGATGTATGTATTTCGTTTTTATTTTTGTATAAATATAAATCGTAATTAGTATGTAATGTAATTATAGCGGGATAAATGATTTTATGAATTTTAGTAAATTAGTATATCACTTTTTGTATCATGTAATTATATTATAACTTTTACATTACATTATTTTTACGTATATACAAAAAGAAATTAGGTTATATGTAATAATACGCTGTAACCAATTATACACCAATTATATTGACGATACCATCTAATTATATATTAATATTTATAAACGATATTATAACTTGCATATTAAACGTTATTTTTATCTGGACATATCTTTTATATACGGTAAAAATGATCGATATATTAGATGAATGCATGTATAAATTTCTGCAAAATTATTGATTAAAATTAATATAAATATTTTCTCTATGAAAAAGAAATTGATCTTTGTTAAATATTCGTATTTCTTTCTTTTTGTTTTCAGTGTAATAATCAAATTCAATCAAAAACATGGTTAGAAGGCAACGTTTGGTCCGTCGTTTGTGCAATGGAGTTAGGATTACTCACGGAATCATCATTGAAAAATATTTCTATAAAAATGTTATCGGATGATGGGAAGATCGTGAAAAAAAGTTCATTAAACTGTTCCATAAATACGACAAATTTTGTATCGTCTTGGCCTTTCATCAACGACGAACGATCAAAATTTAAATTAGATAAAAATTATGTATCCAAGGCAAAATTAAAAAGACGACGTAAGGGAAGAAAAAAGTTGTGGTATAAAAAAAAATTGTCATCTGATAAAAAGGAGAATGAAGACATTTATAATTTGAGATCGAGTCCGATAAATAATAATTATAATGATGATGATGATGATGATGATGATGATGATGATGATGATGATGATGATGATGATGATGACGATAATAATAATAATAATAATAAACGTGATAATAATAAAATTGATAATTCTTTGGACAGTGATAGTGCTTTTGAAAAAAGTCTTGAAGATTATGAAGAAAGTAATGTTGGTAACACTGATTCGTTGAAACCTGATTGGTCGTACGTTGATCATAAAAAAGAAATTAAATCTACGCATTTCGACAATACAAAAACGCATTCAAACGATAGCATCAAAGATGATTCCGAAGAGACTATTTCTTTTTTACCATCAAATATAAAAATAGATAAAAACAAATGTGAACATTCGAAATTCGACGAAATTCACGACATACCTTTAGCTAAAAGATTATCGAACGAAATTAAAAAAGATGATATGGTAGATAATCTTTCAATGTGCTTTCGTGACTACAGTAGTAGTTCGACTTTTGCCGGGAAAAATTCGAATCAAAATTTAGCCGAGAACAAAACGCATGTTGAGAATAATACGTCGAATACGAAAAAAATTGAAGATATTAAAGTAAAAAAGGATAATTCTTGTAAGAATATTTTTGAGGAGGATGATATTGATCAGAATTTACGCAGAGTGACTAGGGGTCTGACAAAAATTAATAAGTCTGTTAATGAGAATTTTCTTGGAAGATTAGTATGGGGATGTTGTTCTGGTTGGTGGCCAGGTAAACTGAATATATATATGAATTGTATTATTCATTTATGTAATACATCACATTAAATAATAATATAATAATGAAATTGGTTAATTTAATTTGTTATAGCATTGATTATCGATGCAGAACATGTAGGAATGATTTCTGAACCTGGAAAATTATGGGTTTATTGGATCGGCGACTCGTTAATATCTCTTGTAAATATATGTATACATATATATCAATTTTACTATTTAATAAAAAAATCTTAACGTTTATTTTTTTCGTTCGTCTTTCCAGCTCAATGAAAAAACACAGATAAAACCGTTCACCGATAATTTAGAGTTAAGACTCAAACAAAAATCAGAATCTGCTGATAGCATGCAATCTATCGATTTAACCATTCAGGTTTGTATTAAAATATAATCTTTTTCTGCAATTATTCGTCTTTAAAAATTTTCATCAATTTTGTAGATGATACGTGAAAAGTGTGGCTGCTTGTTAACGAAACCTTATCATATTTGGGTACAGAAGAATTTCATTGATAAAACAAAAAGTAAGTTACATGACAAATTATATGAGAGAAACAAATATAAAAATAATACTTATATTATATTGATCTTTTTATTTAAATATAACATGATAAGAAGAGATTAAGTTCTACCCATATCCAGCTAAAATACAAGAGAGATTAGATTTTCTAAAAGAAAAAAATTCAAGAATTAATGAAAGATATATGTTGAATCAGAAACAACGTATGTAGCTCACATTAGCTCTAAGCATTACTTTTACTTTGTTCTTTTTATCATTTGACTGAGTACGAATATTTCTGAATTTTATATTTTCAGAATCATCCGAAAAAACTAAAAAACAAGTTGAGAAGTGTACTGATACGAGTTTTAACGAAAAGAATACTGAATTATTACCTTTGATGGAGCAACGGCCTGGCGTTATTGCTTGGGCAAAAATAGCTGGATACAATTGGTGGCCAGGTTGATATATCCCTCTATTGTTATAATACGATTTAATATTTTTATTTATTTTGTTATCTATTCTATAAAGATGATTTCGTACTTTTCATCTCGTTATATAGCTATGATCATTGATTATCGTGATTGCTGTCTGCGAGAGCCCAGTTTTGGTTGCCAATGGATAATGTGGTATGGCGATTATACATTTTCACAGGTAAATATTCGATCGCGTAACTTATATCTTATATGTGTAAATAAAATTATATACGAGTCTAAAGTCAATGGTAATTTTTGTATTATCTAATTTTGTAGATTTAAAAATATACAATTTTTTCAATCACTGTATGTATTATTTTAGATACACCATCGTGCATTTATGAAATTTATAGAAGGAATGGAAAAAATGCAGGAGTATATTCAACGTACGAAGAAACATTTTTATCTTCTTGGAGTTCTTGATGCTTCTAAGGTGAATTGGAAAAATGTTTATGTCGTTATTTTATAACACCATGAGTTTATCAATCAATATGTGGCTTATGCATTAAAGTCTCTGTATCTATATTAAGTTCCTGGAAAGTTTGACGTAATTATGTTACCATATGATTCGATATTGTTAAGCTAAAAGAAAATTTTGTTTACAGGATTATTATTTACGGCTCGGTTATGATACGGAAAACTGGACTATCGCAGATGCTATAACACATTCCTCACAACGCAACGTTTGTTCACAAGTAAGAAAAAGGTCCTTGACAGTACAGAAATGTTCAGAAGAATCAAAAAAATATTCTGCATTGATTTTAAGTAAATTAAATCAATTGAAAATAAATGTCACTGTTGATGATCAGCGAAAAAATGACATTATCAATAGTAGTTAGTTGATACTTCCATTAATATATTTGTTTACTTAAAGATAAGACGTATGACCGTATTTATATTTTTTTATATGAATATAATTTTTTTAGACATATTACATTTGATAAAAATTGGCAAAGCTGTAATAGAGGACATATGTTTAAGATGTTTAAAGATATCTCAAGAAGAAATGGAACAACATCCATTTTTTAAAGGATCTTTATGCAAAGATTGTTCGGTAAATCTCTAAAACATTGATTTTAAAATAATATAATTACTATCGCACTGATGACATTGTATATGATTATAGGAAATATTCAAACCATCTATTTTTGTGATCGGTACAGACAGTAAATGCGTACGTAGACGTACTTCAAAATGAATTTTATATATGCAATTAAATTTTAAATAATAAAAAAAAAATATTTGTTTACAGTATTTTTGCACCGTTTGTGCTGGATCTGGTACAGTAGTTATGTGTGACAATGAAAATTGTCCTCGGTGATTATTCTTTTTAAATATTTATAAATTAATATCTTTCATTTTATTATCTTTTACAGGTTATATCATTTCTATAACACTACTGATCGAGTTTATTGCAGAGTTTATTGCACTGCCTGCCTAAAGCATTTAATATATCCAAATGAGTACCATGATATACTTCTCGAAGATCCATGGAAATGCTTGCTTTGTAAAATGGATAATGTTTCTACACCAAACAGAGTAATAATACCACGGCCGGAATGGAAAGAAAAATTTACTCATATGTTTAGAACAAACCCTAATTCAAAAATGAAATTTGCAGTAGACAATAATTGGGTAAAGAGAAAAATGCGTGTCCTTTCGCTATTCGACGGCTTGGCTACTGGTAATGATATTAAGTCTAAAGCGGTGATATTAATTTCACAATTAATTTCACAAATTATTGTTCTCTTTCACAGGTTTGGTAGTACTCCTCAAATTGGGTATAAAAATCGAAGTATATTATGCTAGTGAGATCGACAAAGACGCTTTGACTGTTAGCTCTTCGCATTTTGGAGATCGTATTATTTATTTAGGAGACGTAAGAGACATAACCATACAAAAAATTAAAGAAATTGCTCCTATTGATTTGGTGATGGGTGGATCGCCATGTAACGACTTGAGTCTTGTAAATCCAGCACGGTTGGGTCTTCATGGTATCGACTGATTTATATGACCATATATATATATATATATATATATACACACACACACACACACATACATACATACATACAATTATTTAAATATCGATTCTAATTTCAGATCCTAATGGAACTGGTGTTTTATTCTTTGAATATAAACGCATCAAGGAATTAGTAAAAAAAGCTAATAACGGAAGACATTTATTTTGGTTATACGAAAACGTTGCCAATATGGAAACTAAGTATAGGTTAGAAATCAACAGGTAAACGTGTGGTTATTTAAAACAATAAATAAGTAAAATAAAAGATGAGATTTTTTACCGACTGTTTCTCTTGTTAAGATGTCTTGGACAGGAACCTGATGTGATAGATTCTGCAGATTTCTCACCTCAGCATCGATTAAGACTTTATTGGCATAACCTACCGATAAATGCGTATACTTTGCCGTCTGAAAATCAACATGATCTACAAGATGTACTTACGCCACATTGTAATCGATATGCTTTAGTAAAAAAAATCAGGACAGTGACGACAAATGTACATTCATTGAAACAAGGTATTATTTTAGTGTTATTCGATTTAAAATCTTAAAATATAACGATATATAACCTATATGTACAGCTACGTGCGTATAACCTATACATATATCTATACGTAATAACCTGAAATAAATATATATATATATATATTGTTAGGTAAACTAGCGCTGAAGCCAATTCTGATGAAAGACGAGAGTGATTTGTTATGGATAACGGAGCTCGAAGAGATATTTGGATTTCCACGGCACTACACTGACGTTAAAAACTTATCTGCGGAGAAACGCCAAAAACTAATTGGCAAGTCGTGGAGCGTACAGACGCTTTCCGCCATATTCCTACCGTTGCGCTCTCTATACGAGCACGACTAACTAAAGACGACTAAAGTATCGCCACTATTTTCATTTTATTTATATTTTTATAGAACGATGATATTTTGTTATAAATAATCGGAAATGAAGAAGAAAAGTGTTATATAATTTTGGAAGAAATGAAATTAATTTGAGATAATATATTTGAAACATCGGTAATGAAGAATCGAACTTAATTCTATAAAAGGTTATGTTTAATTATGATAAATCGAAAAAATTGTTTTTTAAACAAGTCATGTGGTCACAAATTGTTAGATATATTTTTTATTTATCGTTAAACGTATTTCTTTTCTGTTTTTTTTTAAACATAATTAAATCAAAAAGAAAAAAGACGATTTTTATTTTACAGTGATAAATGGTAAAGAACAAATTTAATTCAAGTGTTTCTTTGTACTCTCTTGTGTATTTTCACTTTCTTTTTTTTTTTTTTATAAGATTTTCTTGGATAAGTTTCATCTTATGAACAGTGAATGGTTAAAATAGTTATTTAGTTTTCTTAAAATAGATGATTCAACTCGACATTTGTCTATTTTCATATCTCATACGGAAATATCCTCTACGTGGATCACGACTCGTTGGTAAAGCATCGTTACCACCTGCGTATGGTACATTGCGTTGATTTAACTGAAGTAAATTAACAGGTATAGGTATAGATCCTATTAAACAATTAACGTGTCGCATAAGTGACAGCGGTAATGGCGTATTTATATACACTTCTTCTTTATCCATATCAATCCCTCGAATTATTCCTATAATATCAGATAAAATCAAGAAGATAGGTTAGATAGGATTAGCTCGTTGAATAAAGTGATCATAAAAAATTTCAATGCTAAAAGGAAAGAAAACGTGAGGAAGCAATATATTACTTATTTGTAATTTACCATAGCCATAGCAAGTACACAAAGGTGCTCTGGTTAATATACGAGGTATCGATAGAATAACATCTTGCAATAAATCACTTGTTAAATCAATGCCGCACAGAGCAACCATGTTACCATTGATTACAGTTAATACACGTGAAGGCGGTACGCATTCTCGTAATAGAGCGATAGTTAAAGAAGCAAAAGGTGCCCTGCAAAAAAATATGTATATGAGTATATATATACATAAATCATATTAATAAGATATATATTTTATAGCAGATGTTAGCAGA
This sequence comes from Vespula vulgaris, assembly GCF_905475345.1. Classification (NCBI taxonomy): domain Eukaryota; kingdom Metazoa; phylum Arthropoda; class Insecta; order Hymenoptera; family Vespidae; genus Vespula; species Vespula vulgaris. The sequence continues at coordinate 5,642,912 of NC_066596.1, read as the reverse complement.
AAATATATAAATCTCGAACATCGATGCGAAGCGAAATTATTAAGTGACTTTGTACTAACACAAATGGCACAGCTTCGTTGATGCTGAGTGATGCAGATGTGGCAGGAAATCTAAACAATTTTTATTTAAAAATCTAATATTTCGTAGGAAGAAAAAATAATAAAAGAAAAGAAAAGAATTTTTAATATCTCACGTAGAATTTCCATTGGAATTTACAATTCCACTTAGATAAGAAATCATTGCGAGTTCGCGTTGTTGATAAGGCTCCATGTTCCATGAATCATTTGTTGATTCCTGTTTTTTCTCAGCATTTGTATTTATAACTTGTAGCTCATGTAAACATGGCTTATTCCAATCCGTAATATTTTTACTCCACGAAAAGCCTGTAAAAGTCTATGAAAAAAAAAATTTTTTTTTCATTATTACATAATATGTAATTTAAAAAATATTTTTTACGGAGATGATAGCACCTACTTGTTGATCAATAATATCGCTACTCAGTAAATTCGGATAATTATTTTTTGTCCTTTCTGACATTATTTGTAGGACGAACGAAGGCCGAAAGAGCTTGATCGTAAACACTACGATATCCCATCCTATTCCTTGTGTGAAACCCATTGTATTTATAATTATCGGTAAACGTGACATAGTCGGACAACTTAACAATTTATTCGCCAACAACTTAACACTTTCGATATACCTCGTGATACACCGAGTAACATTTACATCTCCTATGTACAATTGATAAACTGGTGTTTTTAAATGTGTAAAATTAGGTCCAGCTAACGGCTCCTCGATCAAACTATAAGATATACTGCCAGGCGGAGTACATTCATTTTGACCAGGATCAACATCCACCAAAACGACCATCCGAGAAGTCGGTAATAACGTGTTTATTAAGTAACGTACGGTAGTAGATTTCCCAACATTTTTACCACCTGCTATTAATGTACACGACCAGTCATGAGAATACCAACGATTAAGGATTTTTTCAGCAAGTATTCCTGTGACAGTCGGATCGATTACCAATCTTTTATAATTATGATTATCGAAATAAAGATTGGATTGCAATATCATTTCAGCTCTCCTTGTGTCCGTCCAGGAATAATTTTTGACGTTGCGAATTTTAGGAAATAATTTTATTGGATAGTAAGTATTAACGAACGTTGTTAAATTGTTCTCCAAATTCCATAAAATAATCACTGCCATACCCGGTCTGCATCGATTAATATCGCATTGCAATGCATTTTTTATGTCAGGATTAATACCTTCCTGAGATAAATATGTCCAAATATCTTTGATGTCGGACATCAAAAATTTTTTACTCGTTTCTACAGCTACGAGACTGTATCCTCTGGGAGAATATACTTCTATTGGAGAATTTGACGTAGTAATGTGAGACCCATACACCTCTATAGCACCGTACAATACATTTATCACTAGCTTCCCAGTAAAACAAAAACTTGTCTTTTCTTGCATAATCACTAATACTTTATTATGCAAACAATATAAGTGTAGCTTCTCATTATAATTTGACGTGGACGTGTTCGATTTTTCTTTCACTATTTTAGATTCAATACTTTGTCCGTCGATATTACGCATCGTTGAATCTTCAGTGCATTCTTGCATTTCATTGTTTTTTGTAACTGTTGTTTTTTTTTCAGGAATATCATATTTAGATTGCGATTTTTCATTGCAATTCATAAATTTCATTCTCTGATTTTTCCTGTGACCATATTGAATAGTAGAAATCTCGTTTGGATTTATAGATTCGGCAACGATATGTGCATTGTCATTATCAATACAGGCATCATTTTGTAACGTATCCAAATCATTAAATATTTTTTGTAAAGATTTATTTTTATTTCCTTCTAACGAATCTGTTATATTTGACATAGACATATTCTGTCAAACAAAATAGAATTGTTATTTGAAAATATTGATAAAAAAAAATTTGCTAAAAAGAGTTGAAAGATATTATTAAAATGTTATGTTAATACTTCCACGATCGTCGAAGAATCAAGACTTCTATGCGTTTCAAATGTGCTGTTCTGTATCTTTACTGTACCATATGTGGTCGAATCTATGATCTTGCAATCATTCGATTTAAGAGAAACATTCGTATCATCTAAAATTACGATAATTATTTGCAAGATATCTTAATATAAATGCTAGAGTCGTGCATACATAAAGATAAGTTATACATTCTATAATTCCGTCGTTACTTTTAGATAACAATTTAATAGTTTTTTTGGCCTTCGTATTAAATGCATTGTAATTTTTGCCTTTTTTTTGCTCAAATGCAGTATATTCTGGTAAAGAATTCCTTCTGTTGGACGTATCCTTAGATTTCTTAAGATAATGTTTATCAAGATCGCAAGATATATCCATTCTGTTATCTTCTCAAGAAAAAAAAGTATTAGAATATAGTATATAACAATGTAAAATAAGAAGTTTTTAAATGATTACCTTATATATGTTTCCTCTTGTACTATTATTTAATTCATAGATATTAAATATCAATACTAATTATGTTTATTTAGTATTGCATGTTTTGACAAAGAAAAATATGCGTAGAATCTAACCTTAATAAAAATTCCTATGAGTTAAAGGTATTGTTTGTAATAGTTTAGTCATGTGGCATGGCGGGCTCTCGAATTAATTTGAAAATGATGTCAACTAACTTCCTCTATTTTCATTTCATTCATTGAACGAATGCATAGAATATTTTATAAATATTTATTAATCGTTAATGAGTTATTTTTTATGAAATTTATGTTAAAACAAAAGATAAAGTTTGATAAAAATAAAAATAGAAAAAAATTATATATATATGTGTGTGTTAAAAAAAACATAAAGTATGTGTAATTGAAAGAATTTGATTCCAGATGGCGCTTAAGTAGTTGTTCCGTAAGATAGCTTATAGTCTTACTTCTTTTAATGAAATACTGATAGTACATAACTGTACTTGGTGAATACATACAGTTTAGTATCTACTAACAAAAATGGAGATACCAGTTACGTATTGTTTGTGTGGTCGTTCTTATGATGCCGAACAATTTATGATACAATGCGATATTTGCAAGGAATGGTACCACGGCGGGTAAGTCTTGTGAAAAGAATCCATTGAAAAAAAGACACGTGTAACATGAAAATATAAAAAATTATATTAAGTAAATGTTTTCAAACTCGCAGCATTTTTTCGACGATTTTAATTAATTTACAATGATACAGAGAATTCTAGAGATTGTATATGTTCATAAGTATTTTCAAACTTTCATCCAGAAATATGTATGACTGTATACAAAGGAATGTTTGTTGATAGTGCCATAACCTATAAATTTGATGATTATGTTGTGATCTGCTATTTGATATTTAGATGCTATCTACTAGTATAAAACGTTCTAATATCTTTCCTCTAAAGTATTTTCTAAAAGGAAATTTATATATATTAGTTTCAACGATAGATAAATAATTTTTTAATATTGTTATTTTTTCTTCAAACAAAGTTTTATTATATTTTTTAAAGTTTTCGATATTAACATTGCTTACTTTATATTTCTGCAAAGGTGTGTAACTCTAAAAGAGTACATGTCAATAGACCTTGATAAATATCATTGTCCTAAATGCGAAACGATATGTGGTCCGTCTATCAGTAAGTAAAAGGATATAATTTATCATTTACCGTATTGATGTAATAAGATTAAATATTTATTTCATATTTATTTTTCAGTGAAAACTAGATTGAATTGGCACAGACACGATTATACCGAAGTAGATGCAGATTCTAAACCTGTTCAAACTGGAACTCCAGTATTCATTAGAGAATTGAAATCCAGACATTTTCCTAAAGCTGATGATATAGTTAAACATGTCAGGGGACAACAATTAACGTTGCAGTATCTACAAACTAATGGATTTGAGACACCTATCATTATCGACGGCAAAGATGGTCTTGATATGAGCGTACCTCCTCCAAACTTTAGCGTTTATGACGTTGAAAGTTATATAGGTAAAATAATGCTTCCGATAATTCTACGTAAATATATTAAGTAAAAAAGATGTTTATTAATATTCACGAATATGTTATCTACTCAGGTGGAGATCGTGAAATGGATGTGATAGATGTTACAAGACAAAGTAACATTCGAATGAAATTACGAGACTTCGTAGAATATTACAATTCCCCTTGTCGGACAAGGGTTTTTAATGTGATAAGTCTCGAATTTACAAATACTGGGTATATCCATATTCATTGCCTTGCCATATATGGCTTTAATCGTATATAGGACGTATATGTATAAATTGACAAATAAACGTTGCAGTCTTTCACCAATGGTCGAAGCACCATACATCGCGCGCAAACTTGACTGGGTAAACTCTGTTTGGCCACGCGATTGGCCCGAGGAAAGCGATATAAAGCGTCCTGAAGTACAAAAATATTGCCTAATGGGAGTCAAAGACAGTTTCACAGATTTTCATATAGATTTTGGCGGGACTTCCGTATGGTATCATGTATTAAGGGGGGAAAAAGTGTTTTACCTTATAAAACCGACACCAGCAAATTTACAATTATATCAGCACTGGATGTGCAGTTCAACACAGAGTGAAACTTTCTTTGGAGACCAGGCTGATGCATGTTACAAATGCGTTATTAAACAGGGCCAGACTATGATGATACCAACTGGTTGGATACACGCTGTCTTAACTCCAGTCGATTCTTTGGTTTTCGGTGGAAATTTTGTACACAGTCTCAATATTCCTATGCAGATACAGTAAGTACGTAAGTGGGTGTAAAGTGTAAATTCTTACACATTTATTGCTTCTCATTAACAGTTATATTTTATAGGATATATGAGTTGGAAAGAAAGATGAAAACTCCTACCAAATTTCAATATCCTGGTTTTGAAACGGTTAATTGGTTTGCTGCAAAGAAATTGCTCAAAGAACTGAAGGAATTAAATAACGAAGAAAAGAAATGTCCGCCATATTTTTTACAAGGTGTCAGAGCGTTATTAAGTATTTTAAAACAATGGAACACTGATAAAGACGTAAGAAAAATATTTTTATATATTTATTTTTTTGTAGAAAGTAAACAAACAAAAAAAAAAAGAAGCAATTACCTCGAGATTTTTAACCGATCTTATTTAATATTTTCATACAGTACAATATGGTCAGCAGAAGTCAAATACCGGATACGATAAATAGTCAAAAATTATTGAAAGACTTTAGCAAAGAAATACGACATGCGGAGAGATATTTAATGTCATTAAATCCTCCTAAACCGGAACGTGAAAGTAAACGAAAGAAAAAGAAGCCGTTGAATAAAGATTTCGTAGATTACGATGTTGCAGATAAAATGGCAGAAAATCCTTTTAAAGCGACGTTAAAGGAAACGAATAAAGTTGGGACTTTAATTAACGATAATATGTCGACTAATCGACCGCCATTAAAATTAACTTTATCGAAACCCGTAATGTACCCTTACGTTAAAAATAGTTCAATGGAAGAGAAACATGTTAATAATTCTACACAGAAACGTACAGCCAAGCCAGGAAAACAAAGTCCAACTGTTATCAGATTTAAATTAGGAAACAACGAAGTTGTTAGAAGTACAAACGATAATATCAATTTACAAAATAATTTTCCGTCGAATCATACTACTGTAGTAACGAAAGAACTCGCTTGGAATCGAACATCCGTATATGATTTTCATGACGGTAGCAATGAAAGTGATTATGGTAGATTTACTATAGACGAGTCTCCGAAAAGAAGAAGAAATTCTAAATCCAACACGCAGAAACGATTTAAGAGAGATTACGATGGCGATGTCGACGTTTTGAATGATATGCCAAAAAATGGTATTGAGGAATTATTAAAAGCATCCGCGTATACATTGGGAAATGCTCCTCAAAGATTAGACATTACGTATGTAAAATATTTTTCAATTTGTTTTTTAATAATTATGAAATGTACAATAGTCATATTTACAATTATTTTAGACCATCCACGATTCCGCAGTACAGTCAACCTGTGCCACCACCTCCTACAGGGTAAGTCGTTATATACGTTTTGCAAGATTACTCAACGACATAACGTTGTATAAAAATATTGTTGCATTATTTAATATCGCATTAAAATGATTTCTAATTGCAAAGCATGAAAATATAATTATTATTTTGTCAATGTAAAAATATTGATTTGTCCGACTTAAAGTAATTTCTTTAGCTTGATTTTAGAACATATATAGATAGTACACAGTTCGATTTTATTTATTTTAGCTTTATTTTATTTTTTGGTGTCTTAGTATTTATAAATTGAAAACGGCTAGTTCTGACAGGGCATCACCATCGACTCGTGAAGCCATTGCCGGGATGTTATCATTCAGCGAGCAGTGTTACTCGACAACGTCGACTAACTCCACGAAATCAACAAAAACGGAAAAGACACAACGTAACAACGACAATGACGATGACGATCAATTAATAGAAAATATTGATAAAGTTCATCAAGATGATGATTTTAGTAAGTGAATGTGTATTTCCAAAAAAAAAATGTTGTATAGGATCAATTTAATGATTATTTGCTCGATTAATTCTTAGTTTATCCGGCTTTGGATGCTTCTGACGACGAAGATTATATTTTCAAGCCAAAAGCAAAAAGTCAGATAGATGAAGCATGGAATCCGAAAGCCAGAGTCGGACCACTCTTGCCGAAGACAAATCGACCGGCAAGAGAAGGAGTCAGGAAGACTTCTGTCGAAAAGGGATTGGAAGCAGCAGCTGCAAAACGGGCAAAACAAGCGGTAAATCGAGATTATTTTAAATTCGTATCACTAGGTCTCTCATTTTGTTATGAAAAACGATTTTACCATCTTACAAACTTATCCATACATATATATTTGCGATTAAATAGATATAATCTCTTATCAAAGAATATTTAAAATTTTTCAACATCTATATTTTAGTTATTCATTTAGATATATATAATATACTTTCATTATTACGTACTTATATCATATAGGGTGAATATCTGGATAACGACATGGACAAGATTACGAAGAAGAAATTGGTAGGCATATCATGATTCCTTCACATAAGTGTAGTATTCTGTAGATTTTGCTTAATATGTAAATATAAATAAATAGGTAGATCGAAATATTTATTATTATCATTTCGATTTCTTATTTAGTTATTAGATAGACATTTTCATTCATCTTTACATTTCATGCACGTATACTTCATTCTATGTTTATTTTTGATCAGTAGGTTTTCATCGCACAAGACAAATCATTACTATTTTTGTATACGTCAACTTTCTTTTTATTTGACTTATTAATTATAATTACTATCTACTGCTTACTATATTCTTTAATATCATATATTTATTGATATATTTTATACATAGTAAAAATAATTATATAAATTATTGTATGACAGAATACAACGAAGAGGACGTATAATAAGAAAAAACAAAAGGACACGTCTGTAACGCCTGGGCCAACTCCAATTGTATCTACAGAAAACATTGTGAAAACTAGCACTACATATGGATCAATATTAACAAGTCCAAATAGGCTGAAAGATGTTAAGGCTAAGTTAGCTGCACCAGTTCCAATTGGTAAAATATTCTTATATTTTGTCTTTATTATTATTATTGTTATTGTTATACTTTTGTCTACGAAATATGAGCTATAACATTCTTGAATTTTCAGAACGTAAACCTAGAAAGGGAATGAAAACGGCTAAACAACGTTTGGGAAAAATTTTAAAACTTCATAAAATGATGCATTAGACAAAGAACTGACATTGATAATTATAACATCACATCATTCTTTCATTGATAGATTAAACACGTAGTAGATGTAAATTGCTAATATAAATTGTAAATATATATCGGATAATTCGAAAAGGTGATACACCTTATATTTATTATTGTATCGTTTAATAGTTATTTTCTTGTCAGTTTCTTAAATTCATTTAACGTTTTATCATTTTTTTTTTTTTTTCTTTTTTTTCTTCAGAAATGATCGAACCGTTTTTAATATACGTATTACATTTAATATTCGTATTATATCTCAAAATTCGTGTTTTGTAATTAATTTATAAAATTTTAGTATGTAACGTGGGGCCTGAGAAAATGTAAGCTTAGTGCCCTTATGAATCTCACAGACTAATACAATTTATATAGTATGACAAGGTTTAATGAACTTTCTTTTTAATTGTAGGAATATAATATATAATGTAGATTTAATTTTAGGACTTTTGTTACTTAGTTCGTATTTATAGAGAGGCTGTAGAGTACAGAAATTGTTATACATTCAGTGTTATAGCAAACAGAATTTATTATTTTAGAAAGCAAACTTTATATTGTTATTCCATAGTATATTGTATACAAGCTGTATACAATTTTGTCGTCTGAGAAATCTTAATGTTTATTTATTATTATTATTACTATTATTATTATTATTATCATTACTATTATTATTATTATTATTATTAATAATTTACATTACATCATTATTATTATTATTATTATTATTATTAATTTGATTGAACAACATGAAAAACAAGTTATATAAAGGAAAATGGTTTTCTCATAAAAATTGAGATATAGTATAACTTTAAAGGATATTTAAAAATTTAATGTTAATCTTTTATCTTAACATCTTCATATAATGTGTTTAGTATTTTATATTTAACGATAAATATAAGATATAAATATATAAGCAGAAAGATTTGCTTTTATCTTGGCTTTACTCTATTAAAAGAGTTATCTTTTTCAAATTGACATTAATTAAATAAATAATTATTAAGAAAAAAATATTAACGTATATCATTTTTCGTACTAATTGTAAAGAAGTATTGTAGGTTATAAATTAATCTTTAATCACGTAATTATGCTTGTAAATATTAAGATATAATGATATAATATTCATAAAAAATTTCTGATCGGATATACGATAACTACATATGAAAATTATTAAAATTAAAAAAAAAAAAAAGGATATATATATACTGAAGGGTTGTGACAAATTACTTTTACAATGATTTATAATTTTGTTAGCATAACTATTTCTAGTTAAAAAAGCAATATCTGGTAATATGGAAAAAAAAATTCATCGTAGATCTTATTGGATCACGATGGCATATTCTTATGAATGATATGTAGTCATGTTTTTCAATTCTTAGTTTAAAAGATAATACTGTACATTATATATTGTCATCAAGCGTTTACTTAATAGCAGGCTGTATACATTTATGTAAGATAAAATAATCAAATGAGAAAATACGATAAGGAAAAATTCTGTATAAAATCAAGTGTATGATTCGATCGATTTGTATGAATTTTTAATGTCTGGGCTTATATATATTTAAGAAAATAATATTTAACGAAACTTGTATTTTTTAATATCTTTAATCAGCATTATATATTCACTATCGCGCATATATATATATATATAGTTAATATATTTTATACTTAGTAGTATACATGCAATATACGATTAATTTTTTTATTAACATAAAAGAGGACTTGAACAACACTTATTTATAATATTTAAACGCTATTATTATTATTATTATTATTATTATTATTATTATTATTATTATTATCATCATCATTATTATTATCGTCCAGACATACTATAACTAATTATATGGCTAAGAGGCTGCAGAGTATAATTTTATGCGACGAATCAGATTTATTCGGAAATATATTCAGTTAAAAAGCGCTTTGCTATATATACTTATAATTAATATTCTTGAAACATACTTGGTTGAATTTTACATTGAAGACATGGAATTTGTGCTCTTACAATTCTTGCTCTAGATATTTGTAAAGTGTCAACTTATAAAAACGTAACATTGTGCATTTACACGAGCAATTTATGTAGATACTTGCAAAATGACTGATTTGTACACCGAAGCATATGCACTGGAAGAACAAAAGAAAAAAGAAAAAAAAAACAATAGAAACTTATCAATAAGATTTTGTTAAACGAACGTTTTTACTATATGCTAATATATATATATATATAAATATGAACACCACTAAAAGATCTGATTACGTTAATGATAAATTCTGATAATCAAATTAACATAATATGAATTTTATATAATATTATGCTTTCCTTGCAAAAAGCGGTCATAAAAAAAAAATACAATCTCCTGCAGATACATCGATAAAAAAAAAAAAGAAATATTAAAATATATATTAATTGTGTACTGCAATCTCTAATGTGTTCAATAAATTATAAATAACACTATGTAAATTATATAATGTATGATTCAAAATATGTTAAACATTTTGAAGCACAAAATCTCAAATAAAAGTAAATGGTATCTATTTTCATTAAATGCTTTCTTATTATCTTTTTTTTTTTATTTTTTAGTTTTAACAAAATCCCATCTGATTTAATTTGAAGATTTAATGATTATAAAATAATCATGCATTTATATTATATTTATTAAATATATAATCTAAATAATAGAGGATTTGTTTGAAGGTTATATAAGTTTTGAGACAATGTTAAAATAATATAATTTTGATACAAAATTGTATTATACGTACACACTGAAAAATTTTATACTCACTGTCATCAGTGGCTTAGAGATATAAACAACAAACAAAGAAGTTAGGTTCCAACGACTTTCAAATGTGATAAGTTAGTATGCCGTCGGCTTTCGAAGAGTAAACATCTCAAATCTTTCGCTCCGTTATTAACACATTATTTAAACGATTTTTTCGATAATTTAATATTTATTTACAAATATTTAGAACATCATAATATATTCTCCTAGTTATTAATCGTTACAATATAATTATTTATAATAATTAAGTTAACGTGATTGTTTAACCAATAGAACATTAGTTTAAATATTATATGGATATCCAATATATTTAGAATATAAGCATTATTATATAATTATATTATAAACATTGATAATAAACGTAGGACAAGTTGACCGAAAAATTATTGACCACCTACTGCGTCTCAATAGCTTTGTTTATTCTTGAGAAAAAGATGACAATACATTTGCAACAAATCTTTTGAAATAAATATATAGACAATATTAAATATTCAGAAAATATTATAATAAATAATAATTTGTAAGCTTGTCAATAGTTTTCTTCCATTAAAAATATACGTTTTTTATTATCTTTTTTTATTGTACAGCTCTATTCAATTTCCATAGCTTACAATATATTTGAATTTCGAATACTTGAGAGATATATTTTACAAACAAATGAAATATAAAGAATCGTACAATTTTTACGGATTCACAGAGAATGTATCAATATTTTTGTTTGCCATTGCGTATATAACAGATTTCGCATCGAAGATAAAATTCTACAAAAACTATTGCCAACATATTTTACTCCAAAAAAAAAAAAAAAGATGAACAACAAAAAGAAAGCTGACGTCAAACGCACCAACCTAATAATATTTGTAGGTAATTAATTACCGACCGGGATACGTGATGTTTCGCAAAGAAATTTTTTAATAGAAATCAGCATGAAATCTCGTATTTCACTTATGCAATCGATTCGTTTGAATTTTCGTTTTCTAACACAAAAAAATATTTTACTCCTTTGCCAGTTATTAAGCCGTAATCGTATTTTAACCAGTTAGATTATCTATCTTTTTTAAGAATGTTTAATAATAGTAATAATAATAATAATAATAATACTAGTAGTAGTAATTATATATATGTGTGTGTGTGTGTGTATACATACGTAGGTTACGATTAAACTTAAACAAATAAACAAGGATACAAATTTATTTTGACGTATAGGTCAAGATCAAGATTAGAAGTTACTTTAAATTCGCGAATAGAGGGGAAGGGTGGGGAGAGGGGGAATGAAGGTTCCGAACTTGGCAACGTTGGAACCAGTTCGTGCCACAGTATTCGGTTAGACGCCGTACGGAGCGTTCTGTGCTTCGTGTCGTATTTCGTGATTGTCGAATTTAATTTCAAAAAAAGTCGAATAGTCGAGAACATTCGCGAATTTTCACGTTAGCTCAGTGATTCGTTTTCGTGCGTAAAGTATTTAGGTATCTTACACGTATCTCATGAAAAACGATCGGTTTTAAAAAATATTTCTATCGCACTTAATCTTCGTTCATTGTCAACTCTTTAAGTTTCACACGTGGTATCGTATCGATTTAACGAGAAGAAAAAAGGAATAAAAAAAAAAAAGCGTGAAATATAACCTAGAATCGCGTAACGTCGGTTGCGAATCGATAAGGGGAGTGATATAGAAGTGACAAACGGTGTGCGTGTAACGTGCGATTTTACCAACCGTACTTTTATCGGCCGAGTCGAAGAGCGTTTTTTAGTTTCAAATTCGATCGAAAGGCGACGCGTGCGTATTTTTTTCCGAGTGTGTGAGTGTGCGTGTGTGTGAAGCAACGAGGAGACTACTGTGACGTTTCAAAGGTAGGTGCAAGTAAAAAAAGATGAATTGGAGAGAGAATATCTACAATGTACTTACAAGTTATAAGAAACGGTAACAGATGCACGTGCAGAGCGAACGAACTGATGACCAACTTTATAACAATATGGCGAATTTAATCGAATCAAATTATTTTATAAAAGAGGAAACAAAAATACTCGTTATTTTTTTTCCCCCTCATTATCTACATGCTTTTTTTCTCTTTTTTCTGTTTTTTTTTTTTTTCTTTTTTTTTTAACAATCATCTGAAAAGTTTTACTTTTCATTAAATCTTAATTAACACGAATCTCTGTTAAAATTAATGTGTGATATAGAAATAAGAAAGTGTTGACTCTTGAAATTGAATTGTAATGTAGAGTCACATAAAGATAAGATTCACGTGGCGAATAACATAACATAATCACGCGTGCGAGACAAATGATATAGTCACACAAACATGATTTGAGCTATGACAATAATATGACCATCTGTTGTACGATATTTATCATGATTATTCGCAGAAATAACATTGATTGTCTCAATATTTTCAGACGATCAAAATTCCCCCACCCTTCTAAAAATCGAGACAAAAAAAATTACCAAAAGTATATTCTTGAAACCAATTTATTTATATTATTATTTCAACAAACGTTACAACTCGTACACGATTAGACTATGTAATACATGCAAAATAGAAAATATAAGATAAAAAAGATGAAATAACATCGAATCCTATTATACGATTCTTAATTATACAAGGTGGGCCAACATTTTTTAAATGATTTTAAAAATCAATTACTCTTTTTCACGACATTTTAGATTTTCAAAATAATTTTACAAGTTGACAACTACAAGTTTTACAATTTGAAAAAGAGAAAAAAAAACAGAAAGAGATTAGCTCGAGCAGTTTCTTAAATCTAATTTTTTAAAATAACCTAGTAACTTTTGACCCATTTAGAAACTTTTAAACCATCTAGGAACTTACTTGAGCCGCCATGTATATTTCAAGATCCTTGATAAAATTATTGAGAGAGAATTTGATATCAAAAAAAGAAAGGAATAGAGAGAGAAAGAAAAAATAGACGGAAAAATTATAAAAATGAATTTTTAGTATCGCGAAAGGAGATGAGGATGATACATACAGCCGGGGGGGTAGGATCAAAGGGAATACTCGCGAGAGTACATTGATAAGGTGAAAATAAGATTGGAAAGTAATTTTTAAACGCCAGTCATCTTGCTGTCTAGTAATGCTGGTTGTTTGGCAAGGAGCCCGCCGTTGCCTGAGTTGCAGCGGGCAGCTCACCAATCAAGGCTGCCAACTAGGCCAGCAACGTCATCATTGTGGGCCAATCGCGGACAAGCTCGATCGGTATCAACTCGTCGATACCCGGTGAGTAGAGTTAGTTATTTCTGCTTGATCATATTTATATCAGAGATCATAATCATATTCGTATTGGTATAACGACGATCTAAAATCAGTTGAGATCGATCAAATGAACGTGAAAATTACGAGGAAAGAAGATTTACAGAAAAGGAAAAAGTAGAAAGAATTTTATTTAAAACGTTGCGTTTATTTTCATGAAAAAAAAAAAAAAAATTATGAAATCGAAGTCGATGATTCTAACCTAATTATTAATTAATATAATATCGTAATATACAATATTACGAAATTATCAATTCTTCTAATGTGCATCTTATTCTTTGAATTATTTATTTGTTTATTTATTTTTGTTTTATATCGTAAGCGTGCAAGAACGAAGAGGTTGTATTTGTATATTTCATGTCAATGTACTACAAGAGGTCGGCCGATTCTTCTTGTCACTTATTGACCCTAGCTGATTGATCTCCGTTCAAATCTCTATCATGGAAAAGTTTTCGCGGTCATTTAAGGCCGTCGTTCATGGTCCGTCGACCCGTATCTTTAGACACGACGTATTTGCAATATGCTCTAATAAGTCACGAGATTTATCTTCTCTTCGATAATATATTAATTTAGAAAGAAGGAGACTGAGATTTCCAACATTTTTTATCTTTTTTTTTTTAATACATTTTTTCTTTCTCTTTTTTTTTATATAAATTTTTCCTATTAAGTATATATACAAGACAGATATTTTATATACAGAGAGAGAGAGAGATAATATTCATTTAATCATTTTCGTATCGTAAAGAGGTGAAGAATAATTGTGAACCACTGTTCAAGTGATAGACCAATTGCTTTGCAGCAATGTATCACGTGATCGTACACATTGCTTTATTGCTTGATGTAATAAAGTAGCGCCGAATCTAACGCTCAAATTTCAACTGATTATAATAAAAAGATCAAAAATGTCAAATCTTAATGAGAGAAATGAGAGGAGAGAAAGAGAGAGAGAGAGAGAGAGAGAGAGAGAGAGAGAGAAAATAAATAAAATCTTTGGAAATTTACTAGCGTTTATTGCGAAGTATGTTTAATATCTTGAGAGAGAGTGAGAGAGAGAGAGAGAGAGAGAAAGAGAGAGGGATATTGAACAAAATTCAAACATCAGGATGACGGAAAAAAATAAAAATTCTCACATCACGCCACTATCATGGCTCCGATATCGCAAGAGAGTACAATTTCCACTTCCATATCTATTTGTTATTTCTCTTTTTTTTTTTCTTTTCTTTTCTTTTCTTTTTGTCCTTTTTTTCGTTCTTTTTTTTTTCTTCTTTATCATGATGAAATGAAATGTCGAAAAGAAAAATTCGCAAGAGCAGACCATTCTAGGTACATTATCGGTTCGTACAACAAGAGAGCGATAGAGATAGAGATAGAGAAGATAGAGTTACCATATGATAACATTCAATAAATGACAACCCGGTTCGATTATCAAGCGAATGAAAATAAAGATGAATAAGAAAGTGAAATCATTGGTCTGATCAACGGAGAGAAGAAACGAACTTCATGTTTGTGTTCGAGCGTAACGACACACGCTGTTTAATGTCATCAAAAAAAATCGTCGCACGGTTCACGGTCGATCGTGTAAAACCCGCTTAGCTTCGAGTCACTTCGTCAGTCGGCGAACGGACGCAGAAGCGTCCACATCTGTTTTTATTTGTTGTTCGATTTTTTGCTTGTGTATATTCATTGTGCATATTTATACATAAATATATATAAATATATATATATATAAAAAGAGAGTATCTATAGTTTCGTGTGTGTATGTGTGTGTGCGTGCGTGCGTGCGTGCGTGTATGTATGTTTCAGTTTTATTCTTTTTCTCGTTTCCTTTTTCTTTTTGATTGAAACCAGTTTTTCGTAATTATTCTCTCGGCTTTCCAAACGTTTTTCAATTTTTATATTTATTTAACGAAATTTTATTTCAAGTCTATCGATTCTTTCTCTTTCGACGATTATTGTTATTATTTCTTTTTTCTTTTCTTTTTCTTTTTTTCTTTTTTCTCCCGACTTTTATTATTTCTTACTTTTTTTCTTTTTTTCTTTCTTTTAAGAAATTTGATATACTGAGAGACGTATCATTTAACAGCGAAATAAATTCTATCTACGAATCGTAAGATATTTCGATACGTTTGACAACAATCTTCGTCGTGCTTCGTACGTACGGTTTGAGGTTAACTTCCGAGTGATAACTGCGAGAATCAAGGTAGAAGTATTTTCATTTTTCTTTCATTCTTTTATTTTTCTAAGTTGGTAAATAATCGAAAGAATAGAGTGTGGTATATAGATTAAGTGTGAGGAAAGTGTTGTTAATTGTGTATATGTGTGTGTGTGTGTGCGTGCGTGCGTGTACATTCGTATATATTTCGACGTGAAAAAAAAATATTACAATTATTGCTTCTACGGTAGTGAAATAGTGTCGAGGTGAAGGACATCGCGAAAAGAGAACGAAGGTCTTTCGTTCGAACGGTATGTATCGCATACTTTGTTGAAACGAGAAGGAAGTAGTAACATGCGTTTCTATATATATGTCCGTGCGTGCGTATGTCCATGCGTGTGACGTTGGAAAACAATCATGGTCATTTTTTTAATCGTCTAAATAAAAATTATTTCATTTATTAACAACAAATCGAAAAAATATGCGACTATACTTTGTACATTGTTAAATATTGATTTTGAGGTTAGCTACACTGAGGCTAGCATTAAAAACAATCGTTCTTCACGTTCGTACATATCCTTCGTAAATTTTATCGAAACGTAAAAAAAAGATGTGTTTTATATTTTTTCTTGTTACAGTAGTGGTAATCATAAGGAGTATGCGCGACGCGAACACGAACTATAGTCGTTCGAAAACTGCATCGATTTCTATTGTTGTCGATCGATGTTATTTCATAAACGTTCTTACATACATACATACGTACATACACACGTTCTTTTGTAATATGATCTAAGAAAACGTATGTCGATCTGTAGATAGTGAATGGAATTTAAAATTTAAGACGTAGTTTACCTTTTGTTACGAAACTTTTGATAGATTAATTTTTTTCTTTTTCTTTCTTCCTTTCTTTGTTTTTTTTTTGTTTTTTTTCCCCCCCTATATAATAAAAATACGAAATAACATTCGTATATAATTTTTCATAACGGTACTTAAGTAATTTTTTTATTAAAGTATGTCTGAATCAATATAATTGCTTATGTAAAAACATTTCGACTAGATTTAATAACACGATATTTTCATTAATTAATGGATGAAATATTTCGAAAAAGATATAATATATACGTATATATTCGTAATGGCTGCTACGAGACGATGGGATGATTCGGCGAGTTGGCACGTGGTTATTCTCGGTTATCTTCGGGATTATACGGACGTATTCGTTGTCTGGCAGCTAGCCCTGTTGCACGTGTCGTACTCTCAACAAACCAGTTTGTTCCGGGTCGTCGACGAGTATAGGTCGGATAGAGTTGTTTTGTCGTCGATGAACGAGAATAAATAATGATTTCGCGAAAATAATTCTGTAAAGTTGATATTATTAATTAATTGGAAATTTTTAATCAAATATGAGTTGTTTTACGTCTCTGAGTAGTATTAAAAAATAATCTCAGTTAAATTAATCGTTTTGTTAGATTATATGTTGAATATGTACATATACATATATACACGCATATATATGTATATATATATATATATATATATATATGCATGACGTGTGTATGTATATGTATATATACATATATGTATAACGGAAAGATTACTTTTAATGATTTTTTTTCAAGATGGCGTTTTAAAAAATACTATAAAAAATTGCGGCAATTTTGAATATAAAAAAGTTCATATTTTAAATTATTATTTACGTTCAGATATAATATCGATAATATATATGACGAAAACGAAGTTGAAATTATACAATAATAATTATGTTTATAAATAATTTATATCGTACAATGATATCGGATATTAACAATTTTTTAACAAATGCTATCGAAAAATATCACGAAATATGTAACTTTGTTCATTGTTGTACTGAGATATATATGTACGATGTATATATATGTATGTATCTTATTCAGAGAAGAGAAGGTCTTTTAAGATGAGGGGAGGTGGAATGGGAGAGGGGAGGGGAGAAAGATGGTGATAGAAAGAGTGGGAGAGGAGAGCAGGTTTTGGTTAGGAAGAGAGGGCAAAAGAGAGTCAGTCTCAACTTGTTGGTACATGGTTACACTCTCGGGAACAGTCATTTATGTATTACGGATACGTCTCGTGCTAGTGCTGTGTTACGTTTTCATTTCTTTTTACAACGCGCTTAACGATTGAATAGAATTTTCTTTATCCAATCAAACGATCGATATATATACATCTCTTCGTCTATAAATCATTTTTACGAAATATTTTTATTGATTTTCTTTCTCCTTTGCTTTTTTTTGGGGTTTTTTTTTTTATTGGTTTCTTGTTTTGTTTTTTTGGGAAAGATTTTTTTAATAGGTTAGATTTTTATTTTGTTCTTGTTTTCTCGGTCTTCGTGTTTAAAAATATAAAAATAAAAAAAAAAAGAGAAGAAGTGTTCTTGTAGTGAATAAGTGGGAAAAAGAAAGAGAAAGAAAAAAAAAGGACAAGAAAGACAGAAAGAAAAAAGTGTAATTTCAAATCGAAAATTGCCACACGTAAAAGGCATCTTCCGATTGGTCGATTTATTCCAGGTACGTTCGAATTCAATTTCGTCGTCTTCCCTCCCTCTTCTCATTGGCTTCTTATCACGTGTTCTAGTCGATTCGTAACTCATAATTTTCGATCGATCACATCTTGGTTTTTCCCTCTTTAACGTTTAGATTAAATATTTCTACGGATTTTTCTAATCTTGTATTCTTCTTTTATTTAATTTTTTATTTACTTTTTATTTTTCATTCTTTTTTCTTTCTTCACTGTTATGGTAAATATGCGATAATATTAATTAATAATTACTTATATGTTATCGAATATCGAATATCTTTGAGATTATTTTAAATCTTTCTCTCTCTCTGTCTCTTTTATATATTCTTCTTATCATTTATCAAGTTGTATAAAAAAAAAGTCAAGTAAATTTGTCATTTCATAATTATCGGCAAGACTTTTAAATCTTGAAATACTCTTTGAATTAAGACGAGTAGAGACTTTCGTCATTTCGAAGTACAAATATCAAAGCTATGTAAGTACCTACGTCTTTCTCTTTTCGGTGGACTTATGTAATATCTACGACGTCGTTCGCGTTTCGCGCGATGACCCGTCATACGTCAATTCGATGCTAATCGTGCGATTAAACGTATTTATTTGAATTTTGAACAATGATACGCCGAATCGGATTGGTCCTTCACGTTCATTATTTAAAATGATCAATATTTGATCTTTTCTTTTCTTTTTTATATTGGGAATATCTGTAGAAAAGAAAAAAAAAAATTATTTTTCCTTTTGCCTTTTTAAGAGATTGAACCTACGTTGAACATTACGACGTGTATTGAATTAATTTAACCCTCCATCATTTCAATGTAACTTCATCCGTAGGTCGGTAGTCAACATCGTTGAAAGTATACTTAATCAAACGGATATTATATATATATATGTATATATATGTATATATATATGTGTGTGTGTATATATGTATATGTATATGTATGTATGTATAGGTTATATCGCGTAGCTATTATTATTTTTATTTACACCGAAAAAAAGTCGTCGAATTTTTGTAAATAAAAAAATTTCTCTGCTCAATGGTTCTTCTTTCTTTCTTTTTTTATTTCAAGAAGTATAATTCAAGACTGTATAAAAATAAATTTGTAAGAGCATATATATATATATATATATATATATATATATATATAAATCATTGGACCAATCGAAATACAACAATTCTTTGTTAACATGTTAACATAGATTTAGCGCGGCAATGTCACAATTGAAAACCTGCCAAAATTGATTTTAAACAGTTACAGGGACGGCGAACGTTATTATTAGATTTAGATGTTAGATAGTAGGTAGGCAAACATATTTTTCAATAAAAACTTTCGTCACTTTTCTTACTTTCTCTAATCAACTAATCATTTTTTTTTTTTTTCATGGAACATATTTCTTTTTTTTTGTACCAATAATAGTCATTTATTAATATTCGCTATTCTGATCGGTGTGTTCGCAAAATAAAATTGATTTTATAGAATGGTTTCTGGGAAAGAGGGAAAAAAAAACAGAGAAAAAAACATTTTCAACGTTTCTTCGAATACAGACGATGCTGGATAAAATTAGCTTAGAAAAAATCATTGAGGTCGTTGAAA
This sequence comes from Vespula vulgaris, assembly GCF_905475345.1. Taxonomy (NCBI): domain Eukaryota; kingdom Metazoa; phylum Arthropoda; class Insecta; order Hymenoptera; family Vespidae; genus Vespula; species Vespula vulgaris. Next base: position 5,622,757 of record NC_066596.1, on the reverse strand, counting down.
ATTTTTTTCGTCCTTATCCAAGACCGAATCGAAACGAATGTTATAAGAAAGAAAAAAAAGTTAGGTTAAAACGTTCATTCAATTTTAACGCGTTATCGATAAATAAGATATACATATTTTATGATAATTATTTAAGATAAGAAAAAATTTAGTATCGTTATTGTAAGCATTTAATAATTAATCGATCAATCAGCTCGTATAGTTTAAAAAAGAGAAAGATATCGTAATTATAAAAATTACATTATGTGTTGATCATGATTTCATTTCGACATTTGATTGAAAGAATTTTGCAAACGTAAGAATTTTATATATATATATATATATATATATATATATATATATATATATTCTTTTTTGTGTGTAATTAGCTGGATATAAATCTCGTATAAATATCTACCAGAGGTTATAAACGATTCAGAGAAAGCGGATACGACGCGGACGTGCCTCCAACGTAGAATCATTTTGATTGGTCGATTTTGTGGGCGTCGTACGCAAGACGTTCCGTGATTGGCTCGACTAGTTATCGGACGAGAGGCTCGGCTTGTAGGGGTTCTCAATATTGCGAGAAGCACTCATGTTACATTAAACATATTGCGTTAATTTCTTCGAATCTTGCGTCACATTTTCCATTCGAAAATTATAATTATTTTGACTCTCTTTTTTTCTCTCTTTCTCTCTCTTTCCCTCTGTAGTTATGTATTCGTAAACATTTATAGTTGGTTAGTTTCAAATATCAATGAAAAGCATTAAAAATATACATTTCAAATACATACATCTCCGCACTCATTTTTTATATAAGAAAATTTTGTTGAGAGGATTAACTCTTTCTTTCTTTTTTTTTAATTCTTGATTTTATGGAATTTGATGTTTTAATAACTTTCGCTATATTTTTTCTCTTTTATTTTAACTCTTAATTTTTTTTTTCCTTTTGTTACAGATTGACGACCTATCGCGATGTGGCAAAAATTACTGAGTATGTATTAGACAATACGCTTTCATTTGTTTATTTATTTTTTATTTATTTTTGTCTGCTCATTGTTTTCTACAGAAAGGAGATAGACAATATTTAGAAAAATTGTGATAGTCTTTTTTGTTCCTTTTCTTTTTTACATTTCGACGATTCCTACTTGTTGTTAAATTTCTAATTACTTTCTTAACAAAATCGTTATCTACTTATCAAAGTATTTATGTACATTCGTAAGAATATTCATTATCATCATGCTTCTCTTCCCTACAATAAGTGATGATAACGCTATTTATAATGATCATAGATTAATCGTGTACACATTATTCTCAATGTCAAGGATTTTGCTCTACACGTGACTACTCACGCATACATGCGGAAGTTATTGGATATTTTATTATTCATTTTATTCCGAAGTTTGCTTAGACGTTTTACATTACGAATTAAAGTAATAATAATTCGTTCATATCTATGTTTTCTTTATTGATAAAAATGATAGAATTCAATTAATTATGTCTATAATTCATATAATCAAAAAAAAAAAAAATGAAAAGGAAATATCGAAAAATTTTATAATCATTCATTTTCTTAATTTTCGAGTTAATTTTCAAACATTTTCTCTCTCTCTCTCTCTTTTTTTTTGTTTCTTTTTCTTCTTAATTTGAGAACCATCAATCGATTGAATCCCTTTAATGGAGGACATATACTACGTATGATTTGTTCGACAATTTTAACAAGGTACTCGTTCGATCTATGATTGGTCATTGTGACGTTTGACGTCAGAGTATTTAATGAAATAATCGCTGACTCGTTGATTTAGGTTTTATTATACTGTCTTCTTCCTATTATATGTTAGATGTAGATTGGATTCTGTCTCATCTGCCTATGGTGATTATTAACAAATTGATTATTTTAATTATCTACTATTATTTTATATCGAACAATAATTTTCACATATCGCAAACATAACCTAAAGAACTTTGGTATGTTAGATATTTTGATAACATTATTGATTTTGACTCATGAAATTATTTGTAAATTTATTCGAAGATTCTTTCAATCACATCGAGTTTAAAATTAGCGCCAGATTAGTGATGACACATAGTAGACTTTGCTTACGCATCGGTCATCACGTATACCACCTTTCTTTCGGAAGGTATTTGACATGGCTTACGTGCTATATTGCACACGTTAGTCTCCTCGCTAGTCGGAGATTGTATTTTGATTGTCTTAATTAAAATATTTATTTAATTAATATATATATATATATATTTAGAAAACTCTAACTAATTAACTACTATAATATTTAATAATTATATGCATAATATATATTATTATTATATATATATATATTTATGTACATGAATATATATATATATATCATTAATAAAAAATATATATATTTATTAAATAAATAATATAAAAAAATATTACTATTATTAGTAATTAAAATATTATTTATCGTATATATGATTCATATTAGAGTAAATTGAAGTCGATTAGGTCGGACAAACTTTAGATGAGTTAATTTAAACCTAAAGAAAGATATGTTGAATGAGTTGACTGTTCGAATTCAATTAATCATTGCAATCTTCATCCAAGGCCAAAGTCAAAATCGTCGGTCAATAAAATAGAATACAAACTCGTGCGTCTGTTGTGTCAACCTCGAAAAGAGGAGACAAAATTATTATAAGCCGGTTGGCAATGCAAATGAGACAATTAGCGTTTTGTAAAAGAGTCATCGAATAAAAATATCCTTCGTATTTCTTTTCTCACTTGCACATTTATTGTTAATCTAATATCTTAGCACGTTTTCTTTCGTTTCTGTTAAGAATGATAAAACTTGGTAGGTATCTGAAAGAAAAAATCTATTTTATCGATCGTCGGTAATGGTCGATAAGTTATCGAGAGTCACGTTTATTTTATAGTAGTGTTTCGTAAACTCTTCAGGTGGCGACACTCTTACATTCTACATGTCAAAGTTAAAAAGAAAATATTCTAGAATAAAATCGTTACCTCATTCGAATTCTTCGTTTATCTTGTTTTATATATACATATATATATATATATGATTTATAATAACAAAATAATCAAGGGAAGCGTAAAGTTCGGCTGATAGGATTTATTTCAATTTTGTCACGTCTTTTAAGTATGTACTTAAAAGAGGAAAGGAAAGAAAAGGAATTCGATAATAGATAAAAAAATAAAACAGTTGGTTTTTTTTTGTCACGCATTTTACATCGTAAAAAGGAGATAAATAATGACGATTACTGTTATCATCGTAAAGTATCGTTGAATACGTTGTAACGTGACGTCAATGAAACTTTATAGACGTCAAACGTGCGAATCACGTTTTCATCGATATTATTACTTTGCATTTATACACATATAATAGTGAGATTAGGTAAGAGAAAGAAATGACGATTCTGCGATATGTTGCATGAAAACATTCGAGATGTCTGATGACGATTAGTTCGAAGGAAGTTAACGAAGATCTACGGAAACGCACGAAAATTTACGAGAATATACGTTATCGACGCGTGTAATCGTATTTCTCCTTCTCTCTCTCTCTCTCTCTCTCTCTCTCTCTCTCTCTCTCTCTCTCTCTCTCTCTCTCTCTCTTTCTCTCTCTCTTTATAGTTCGTGAATGTGAACAAAGGACAGAGATAGCTTGCGTCGTGGACTTCGATATGTCGTCTTCTTCTTTCTTTTGGATTGACTCGTGCTAATCTGTCGCAATTATATGCAACCATTACATAACTTTATTCCTCTTTTGGTATTTCACACGTTATATCGTTCTATTATCATTTTTATTTTTTTTATTTCTTTTTTATTTATATTACATTTTTTAACGTACATATCACGAACGTATCTCTTTAATTTTTTAATTTTTTAATTTTTTTTTTTTTGTTATTTTTGATCTATGTTTATCTCTATCGGAATTTTTTATTTTTTTTTTCCGATCTTTTATTTTTTCCTTTCCTATTTCCTGTTTAATATCAACGAGTGTAAATGCAAAATGAGTTCGATGAGTTTCTATTTTAAAGTGATACTGATAAATGTGAAGAACTTAACTAATCAAGGACTCTTTGATTTATAACATCTGATATTATCGACCGTCGATAATGCGATAGATTCCTTTTATCCACTCTTTTTTTTTATCTATATTTATTTTCTACGATTATGAAAGTATTTCAATTATTATATTTTCTTTATAATATTACTGATTATGGATTGATGAATATTCATCCTTTCCTAGTTTTTAATTGTCTTTTTTTAATTATTTCGGAAAAAACCAAGTGTGATAATTTCTCTCTATCTCTCTCTTTCTATCTTTAATCGTATAATGGCACCTGTTGCATTTTTGCATCTTCAATAACAGCTGTATATTAGTGATAGAAAGAAAGAGAGAGAGAGAGACTTAGTAGATAAATTGCACATTCTTGAATTACTTAATGGCACGTTCGTTATGCATCCGATAATTAATACGTCCATCTTTGATAAGAGAATTTTAAACAGCAGTCGATTCTTAAAAAAAAAAAAGGAAAAAAAAAGTGTGACTTTCCTTTCGTTATTTATTTGCGATATGACACGCGTCGATATTTTGTTTATAAAAAAAAAAGGAAAAAAATGCAAAAGATTCCATTCCTTTTTTTTTCTTTATATTCGTTTTTCATTTTTCGTTAATCGAAATTATTCGTTAGATTGTGCAAAAAATAATATTAAATTATTTTTTTTCTTTCTTTCTTTCTTTCTTTCTTTCTTTTTCTCTCTTATTTCATTACTATTATTTATTTATTTATTTATTTATTTATTTATCTATCTATTTATTTTTAAATAAGTCAATTAGCAAACAAAGAAATACTACGTGCATATATGCGCGCGAGTGTGTGCCTATATCTATTACAAATATATTTATCTAAGTTTTTCGTTTTTCCTTTTTCGTTTGTTCTAAAAAATGACAATTGAAACCCACGATTGATTGAATGATATGAAGGAAGAGATCGTTATAGTTCGTCAAATCAAAGCGGAAGAAATTGCACGTTGCATTATAGTTATTGCTTTACTATTAACGTTATACGAGTTACTAGGACAAAAAGAAATGAAGATTATCGTTTTAGCAACTATCATTTCATTGACTATTTTTAGCTAGATATAGGCCACGCCACTTTCTCTCTTTCCTTCTTTGTTTATTAGAATTATTAAAAAATATATTTATATGCTATTCATTAACTCTCTCTCTCTCTCTCTCTCTCTCTCTCTCTCTCTCTCTCTCTCTCTCTCTTTCTCTCT